>NC_142180.1:25715000-26017916 GCF_026936395.1 Plectropomus leopardus | reverse complement strand
ATTTCTAAATTTCAGCTGGCTATAATCTGCAGTGCTTACAGATGGATGCCACTAAATCTAGTGGGCTTTCAGATTGACACTATCTTCGCAGAAGACAAAAGGTGTTTTCCAACGTATTTTAGCAAGCTTGATGGATAGCAGCATGGTCAATAAATGCACTAGTTCAGCAATTTTAACTCAATGTCCATCAGGAAAATTCCTGTCCTGTAAAGTGCGTCAGAGCTGTTGTTGGCCTTTTTGTTGCAGTTATTTGATCACATATAGGTCATGACCAAAGTTGCTTAGACACCCTGAGCAAAGTGGTTTGATTTTGTTCTAGAAAACAAGGCAATGAGCAATTTGGCCAGAAATGTTCTGCAAATTGCAAGATTTAGAAGATTTAGAAAAAAATCTCCAGAAAACTATATTTATAATAATTACATATTTAAAACTAAGTTACCAAATTATTATTATTTCTCAGCCATGTTTAGGTCTTTTCCTTTTTCCAGTGTTTTAGTTTTTTTGTGTAATTTTCACATTATTTTTTGTAATTTCTTAATTATTGTCTGAAATTGCTCTAACCTTCTTCCAATGCTTTTAAAAGAAATCAAGCCAATTCGCCTAAGTTTCAAAGGGTTAAAGTAACACTGGTGTTATTTGTGACTCTGTTCTTGATGTTGGTGTTGTTCATACGTACAGTCTCTCACAGCGCAGGCCTGCAGTGCCCTCCGGACAGGTACAGGTGTTGTGAGGACTGCAGGTGGCCCCGTGTTGGCAGGGTGGCACACAGGGGGTGATCACCGCTACAGACACACAGCAAGAGTCTTAATGCAAAGCAGTGGCAATGAAAGGTATTTTGAACACATGCAAACACACACACACACACACACACACACACACACACACACACACACACACACACAAACAAACAAACAAACACACTAACCTGTTTCACAGAGATTTCCAATAAATCCTTTGGAACAGCGGCACCTGTTGAGGCCCACACACACTCCACCATTCTTACAAGGTCTATGGCACTGAACCGGCTCTGAGAGAGAGTGAAGCCAATAAAATAAATAATAGAGGGAATTAATGTAAATATGATCTTATTTGATCTGGGACATCAGTATGACCTGGTGGCCTGGTTTAAGTATCATGTGTCCTGGAATTGTGACCAAGACAAGCTGGACTGTACACTGGACTGTTTGTTTTTCATGCAACATCATCCAGAAAAGGAACACAGTTCTCTGTTCTCTTTCCCAGGTCACATTATGGATCAATTTTGAATGAATGATGAAAAAGCTGTGGAGTTGAAAACTTATCACAGAGGCTGTAAATCCAGCAGCCTTCAGAGAAATCAAGAAACATTAACTTTTAGAGATTCTGATGCTGCTCCAAAATCTGCCTACAGCTCCACTGACTGGCTGCCTAAAGAACTGCAGCAGCAGTTCCCAATCTTACTGGCTTTAACTTGACTGTTTTAAATAAAGATATGTCTACTTGTGACTAGGACTGAAAGGTATGACCATTTCCATTATAGATTAATCTGATAAATGCACAAGAAGAAAGCAATGAGCAAAGAAAGAAGTGATCCAAAAGTTTAAAAATGACCTGAAAATTAAGAAAAGAAAGAAAAAAGAAAGAAAGAAAGAGAGAAAGAAAGCCTTTTGATGCTCTTTAATAAAACAATGGCAACAGTCTCTCCTATGGACTTCACAGTTCACAATAATATACATATAGCCAGACCCCTCCGATCTTATTTCTGCAGCTCAGCCAGATAGGCAAAGAGCAACTTGAAAAGACACGGCTCAAAAATTCCCCCCAAAAAGATATCAGTAAAAAAGTTACAAGTTACCTGAAATAAGTAGTAAAAAAACAATAACAAACAGGAAAACAACCCAGAAAAGTGCAGAAAAGTAAAAAATGTATGTATTTTTTTCTGAAATATGTTTTAAATATATAATTATAAGAATTAGAAATACACTTTTCTAAAACACATTCCCTAATTTTTGATCATTTTCTAATGTTGATTTTGACATTTTTGTCAAGTTAGTCATTGCCTTTTTTCCCCCATGTTTTTGAAAGAAATCAAACCAATTTGCTCAGGTTTCAGAACCTCATCAAAGTGAAAGCCCTTAAAAGTCATATGGTTTTTTTTATTCATGATGTTTTCTGTTTGGCATAAATTAGCACAAGCAGGGGATTATTCTCATGATTTTGACAATTATTCATTGCTGATAATAATAATAATTTATAGGTTTTACTACATTGATACATTTAAGATGGGTCTTGTATAAAAAATGTATGCTGACTAAAGTTCCAGTTATATTAACAGTGTATAGCCACAGAAACAGTGAGCGTAGTCTCACCTATCTGGCAACGAGCTCCTTGCCATCCACCAGCACATGTGCATTTGTTGACATCCACACATCTCCCCCCGTTTTGGCAGGCAGGAGTGCACAAGGCTGCAAAACAAACATCATGCTACTAAACATATTTTACCAGGCAGTGCTGCTGACAAGCATGGAGGCTGGAAAGTAGATGTGATTAGCTACCCCCCCATAAGTACCTGCATTACTGAGGTAACTCGTGCCAGATGTGTTAATGGTTTTGTTACTCACGCAAAAGGCACTGAGGGCCAGTGTAGTCAGACGGACACTGGCAGGTTTCAGGCCCCACACAGCGACCACCATTAGCACAGGGCAGCTCACACACAGCTGAAAGAATGTGACAATGTGACCATCTTGTAATTGCTCATGCAGCAGTGTGTTTCTTTTAGCACAGTCTGCGTTGTTCACATATTATAGCATATTTCCCCCTGTATATAGACAGTGTCTCTGCAGTATTTGCTTGTATAGAAGT
Source organism: Plectropomus leopardus (assembly GCF_026936395.1). Classification (NCBI taxonomy): domain Eukaryota; kingdom Metazoa; phylum Chordata; class Actinopteri; order Perciformes; family Serranidae; genus Plectropomus; species Plectropomus leopardus. The sequence goes on along the minus strand of NC_142180.1, from coordinate 26,015,075 downwards.
GGAGCAAGTCTTTATTAAACATATAATATGTGCATAATATATGCATCTTAAAGACCTGATTTAAAGAACTGGATAAAAGAAAGAAATTTTTGACAGCTTCTTGCAGACAACTACAATCCTGACATATGCGCAAAGGAGATATGATGTGTCCCTGATTAAAGTAATGGATTCCTCTGGGCTTAAAAATTGGAAATGTTTTGGATAGTATACACAAATGCAAAAAAGTTACATGATATATCTTTAATGTCAAAGTTTATGTACCTGTGTGGCAGCCTGCTCCAGTCCAGCCAGGAGGACACAGACACTTGTTCCAGCGCATACATGTACCTCCATGGGCACAGGGTGGGGAACAAATGGCTGAAATACACAATCAACATCCATTTCTTGCAGCAGCAGCAAATAACTGTGTTATTCATGCATATCATTCAAGGTTTGTACCTGAGCAGCCTAGTCCAGGGTAGCCTGGGGGACAGTCACAGCTGTTTGGGGCCACACACACTCCATAGTTATGACAGGGAGGGTCACACACAGCTGGAGAGGCAGAGAATTTAGTAATTCAACCCTTTAAAACCTAACCAAATTGACTTGATTTCTTTTAAAAACATGGGAAGAAGGCAATGAGAAACAAAAGAATAAATTGCCTCAAAATCTGCAAGGAATTACTGAAAAGTACAAGAAAATTTCCTGAAAATTAGTAGAAAGTTTGTTTTTTTTTTTAAAAAAAAAAAAAGGGATTGCAAATTATATTTCTGTAACATCATTTTAAACAAGTAACTATGGCAATGCCTATTTTTTTTCTTTTTTCACTCAACATTTTCCCCTAGCTTTTTAAAATTAATTTTTGGACTATTTCCTTTGTTCCCATTTTTTGAAAGAAATCACACCAATTGGATCAGAGTTCAAAGGTTTAAATACTTGTGAAATGCATCTGAAAAAAGAGCACTTTCTTTTGTTAATGCTTTAACCGTTGTCACTGTTTTAGATGTGTGACTCACGCTTGCATTTGGTGACGTCATCAGTTCGTACTTCATACCCCTCCCTGCAGGTGCAGTTAAAGCCACCAGGATGGTTCACGCAGAGCTGCTCACAGCCTCCGTTCGTAAAGTCCCCACACTCGTTCACATCTTATGACAAAGGACAATTGCACAGCTAAACAGACCAACATTTTAAAAAAGTGAAACAATTTATGAGACTGCCAGTTAATTTCCTTTCACGCTGAACAGCCAGAAAAGCTTGGCTGTGTGAATAGGAAACAAGCTTTTCAACCAAGAAAATGTGCCCACAACTGAATCAGTCAAAGTCATCAGACAGTTGATCAGATTTCTGCACTTCTTGTTAACCCAGCTGATGTGATTTCAATTGCAGCTATTTAAAAGGGACTTCAAATGCCATTGAAAGCAATGAAATATATGAATAAAAGGTTTAATTTTCAGGAATAAATATGTACAATCAGAGCCCACGGTGTCATCAGAAGACAGAAACTCATCAGCAAAGGTGTCAGTGAGGAGAAAATATTAAATCTCACCCACGCAGCTTCTCCCATCCTCGCCCAACTTCCAGCCTGCCTGACAGGTACACTGGACTTGGCCCTCAGCCCTCACGATACAAATGTGGTCGCAGCCACCATTTCTCAGCCTGCAAGATGTGACATCTGTCCGTGTGCAAAAGAAAATAATTTAATATTGAATATTCAAAATTTATAAAACTCATGTAGGCAGAGCTAAAAAGAAAACCTATGCATCTGTAATTTTTGAGCAAAAATGCAAAAACTCTCTAATTACATCCTCTTAATTATGAAATAATTTTTTAGCTGTTCTTTTTCTTATTTTCTAGCAAACTGAAAATCTGTAATGTTTGTGGACCGACAAAACAAGACATCTGTAGATGTCACAATACATGTTTTTAAAACTTTTTTTGATAATACTACTTTTTTCAAATTCAAGATAATTAATTGAACACGTTAATGAGAAACATACTGCTGCAGGTGAGGCTGTCTGTGTCGAGCAGCAGAGGAGGAGGGCAGTGGCAAGTGTGTCCTCCGGGAGAGTTGGTGCAGGTGTGAGAGCAGCCACCATTCTGGAGTTTGCATTCATCAATATCTGAGCGCGCGCACACACACACACAAACACATGTATACAAAAACACATGGTAAACAACTTTTTTTCATACCGTCATCTCTGCTGTCTCACTAATCTCACTTATCCTGCAAACTGTGCCCTTATGACATCCACTTATATCTGGGAATAAAGTATGTACACACGCAGCGAATGAGGAAGTGAGATAACATATTCACGGCTGTTCTTGTCTCTTCTGCAGCCTGTTTAAATGAGTCGGTAAACAGCAATGAGAAGTGAAAGATTGTCGGTGAGTGACTGACCCACGCAGGTGTGGCCATCAATGTGCAGCTGGTAGCCCGGCCTGCAGGAGCACTGGAAGGATCCCTGAGTGTTGACGCAAATGTGCTCGCAGGTCCCATTCAGTACCAAACACTCATCCACATCTGGAGAGATCAGAGACAGTCAGTTAACTCTTCTCTGATGACACGACACGGCTCATTCAGACTTCAGTTGCAGCACTATTTGCAATTCATTTTAGCACTTAATTCAACGAGTTTGGAGGGCCAGGTGAGTGAGGTTTGCAAATAGAAGACACTATAATTAGAGGCAGTTTGTTTGGATCAAGGGACCAAAACTGGAAACGGCTTTTGAGGATGATGAACTGAAAAGAGATGGTCTTTTTGATGATGGAGCTGCCTTCCATGTTGGTGCAAATTTGGGATTACAGCTCATTGTGAATGAAAAATGCAAATTCTTTCACAGGCTTCAAAAGTCATTTTAGTTGTTGTTTGAAAGTCATGTTAATGGAAAAACTTCATCAAATTAGTTGTAAAATATGTTGAAAGTCCGGTTAAAATCATTTGATGTAATTCATGTTGATTTAATAAAGATATTTTGTAAAAGATGGCATAATGGTAGCTTTCTTTTAGAGCAGTGAGGTAGGTTACCGTTTCATCAAGAGGGTTTTTGTGCTTTGATGTTAATTCATGCAGTTGAGGCTCAATGACTGAACCATGTGGGTTAAAGTATTTTATTTTATCATTTTTTACACTGCTGTCCTGTGGAAGTATTTTCCTTTTCCAGTGAACATGCACAAGTTAATCCAACTCTATATTTGTGCTTCAACTCAACAAAGTTAGGATATCTCCACTGTATAGTAACATTTTATGTATTTCTGAAAAATGTTGAGCTGTATCCAATACATAAAGTTGTTGTGAGTGGAGCAACCTTCTGAGCTGTGTTTTACCTGTGCAGTTGCGTCCATCCTGGTCCAGCTGGTAACCTGAGGCACACTGGCAGCTGTACCCTCCTGGTTCGTTGGAGCAGTTGTGTTGACAGTGGCCGTTGTTTAGAGCACACTCGTCAATGTCTGTGAACATAGACAATCCTGAAGAACTGATCTCTGCTCAATGCTGTGTGCCAAAGTGCTGCTGGCACACACAGGTAATCGTTAGCATCACACAAGTATCACTGGCCGGCCCTCAGTGATGCTGAGCACCACTAAAAACACACACAATGCTTACCCACCAAAACAAGAGTGCCCATCTCCATTGAAGCCCTGGTAGCATTGGCAGAAATAAGAGCCGATGATGTTGCCACAACGAGCGTTGGTGTCACACCCATGACCACCTGATGCACACTCGTTTTCATCTAGAAAAGGAGCACACAACCAGATTTTTTTTAAACGATACAGTTCATTTCCATTCAATAATCATTATTCTGCCACTCGGGATCATTTTAATGGAAGGCATAACAGTGAGTATTAAAATACACGCAGACAAGGAAGCTGACCCCGTCTACAAGAAACAAGTTTTCCATGGAGGGACGTCGGCACTAATTGCTTACCTTCGCAGTGTGTGCCGTTTCCCCGGTAACCTGGTCGACAAACACACTTGTAGCTCCCAAGCGTGTTCTCACACACACCTCGACCATCACACACTGCAGGACTCTCTGTACATTCATCCACATCTGGGACAGACAAAGAAAATATCGCATACACACTCGTCACATCTTGTGCAATCAAACATTTTACTGCTTGATAAAAAGCAACTGTTTTCTGTGCAATGCATCACCTAATTTGAGTTTCTAAACCATTTACATGTCACCAAACCCTAATTAAGTCTTTATTAGGCACAGCTCATTAAAATATTTTCCCTGCATCCCTATGGGGAGTTGCTGTAGTAATATCAAGGCCCTTACACACCAAACAGAAATGGGAGTTAGCACATTAACAACGCAACCTGATGTTTAAAGAGTGAAGAATATTAACTGTGTGCCAATTAAGCAATATCACCCTCGAGATCATGCTATTGTACTGTATATCATCACGGGTGAGATTCGGTCATAATCACATCTTTGGCAGCTTGTTAACTCCCAGAGAATAGCGGTATACCAAATCCGTCCATCATAGCTGCTCCCCTCCTGCGTTGCAGGTAGGACTTGTGCATGAGAAGAAATTTAGCTCAGGTATTTTTTGAGCGATGATACGGGTCAGACGGGATTTCCTCACTCTTCAAACATTGATACAAGCTACAGTAACATTAGATATCTACTGGCTGTTAACATTTAGTTAATGGTTTAGCTGTAAAGCAGAGTGATACATGAAGAGTTAAAAGTCCCAGTGATGTTGTACTTTATATTAGCACTTATTGGTCGGAACTAAGTGTTGTATAATGAACAATAACACAAACAATTACTAACCGTTTTTGCTGTAGATGAGAAAAATAATGTCACCTAATATAACAAGTTTGTTTCAACCTCACGCTCTCTTGACTTTCCTCTCTTCTGTCTGTCTTCTTGTGCGCTGAGCTTAACTGCCAATCAAATGATTTCATTCTCCCACGAGCTTCACTGTGTCTGACGTCAATTCAACATGCTGAATCAGCCAAAAAACAGCTGACAATGGCCAACACGTTACAAAGGTGTGAGATATACTGCAATAACTTTGGTGGCGCTCACTGACAGTGTTGGTGTGTCAGGGCCCGAAGAGAGTTTTCTTGTCAAACATGTAATTGTAGAAAAGATCATAAAATATAGGTAATAAGAAGATGTGATCACAAGAAACTCTTATAAAGACTGACTTTTTCTGAACATTCCTGACTTTGCTGATGATTTCATTGTTAACTCAACATTTTAACCCCTCAAAATGCAAGCAGCAGGTGTTAAACATAGAAAGCAGATCATACCTTGACACACGGTGTAGTCTGGACACACAGGACCTGAGACCAAAAGTGCAGAAGAGTCACAGAAAAAAACCCACAAGTGAGATGTAAAAAAGAAAGCACATGGAGTATTAGAAAAACATTTAAGAACATGACAGGAAATTAGTCATTACTGTAAAGGTGAAAGAGCAGAGACAGGAAACAAAAACAAAGAGTAACAACACATGCGAGCAGCAAAGCAGCAGAGCAGAAGATTACAGCTCCCTATTTCTGCAAAGCCTTTCTGTCTGGCAGCAGAAGTTATTAAGTCTGCAGCAACTCAAGTGAAATATGAGAAAATCACAATACCAGCACAACTCTGGACATCAGTCTCATCCAGCTGTGGTGAACCTTAACGCCAGACTTACCAGCACAGGCGGGGGCCTCTGCTCTGAAGCCTGGTCGACACTGACACACAAAGCTGCCGGGAGTGTTCACACACACGTTTCCAAGCTCACGGCGACACTGCTCCTCGAAGCTGCACTCATCTACATCTACAGAGAAAACAGGGACTATGAATAAGCTTTTACGTGTCACCCTTGTATTGATTATACAGTATAGCAATGATACAGTGGTATGATGAAACCCAAACATCCTGTCAAAGAGTCCTTAGGTAAGACAATTTACCCCTCACTGGTACCTTGGTGCAAGTGCTCTGCTGTAGGTATACATCCAAATTCAATCCAATCAATATTGATTTATAAAGCATGTTTAAAAACAACAGAGTTGACCAAAGTACATCAATAAATAGATTTTTAAAAATAGCATAACTAACATAAAACAGGCAATACATGCTTAATAATATGCTTTGTACATTTACATTTCAAAGTCATACATAAAAGATGTCAACATCAGCCTCACCTACACAGCTTTGTCCATTTAGAGCCATTACATATCCCGAAGGGCACGAGCAGGTGAAGGAGCCAGGGGTGTTTCTGCATTCAGCTTCACCCTGACAGGCCTGCAGGCCCGTCACTGCAGCCAGAGCACACTCATCTATATCTGTAACACCCACACGTCACACATGCATTATGACCGTTCTACATAAGGCTGGAACAGTAGAGATTATCACCTCTCCTTCCAACATGCTCTCACACACAAACTTTACAGTACATCCTCTCTGTGCCTCTCTCTCTCACACACAAACCAACTGACGAACCCTGGCACCCTCCAGCACCCATCAGGTAACCACGGAGACAGCTACAGGAGTAAGAGCCGGGGGTGTTAGTGCAGCTAGCATGGAGACCACATGGTCCCGGTCCCTCTCCTTCACACTCATCAACATCTGTGTAGTAGATAGAAGATAATACATTTTTTCTAACTGACATCACTGTATGCAAATAATCATATTAAACAGGTCTTACATGAGGTCGATGACCGACAACATGTAATATAGCTTTTACATATCACATGTATAATTGTTATAAATAAAGCAGATTAGAGTTGAGACAAGGGGAACCCTTTTTCCTAAAGACTGGACTGTGTCACTTTTTAAAATATTGATACCCACAAATATTGTTTATTAATGTTTTAAAACCTTGGATGGATTACTGAATGGACCTACTGGGCTGGGGCCCAGGGGCCCAAAGTGTCAGGGTACTAATCTACAAAATGTGACTTAGAAAAACACGTACTGACCAGCAACACTTAAAAGGACTACACAGGACAAAAAAAGACCACAAAGATCCACAAAAAACTACAAGGGGACATAAAAGACCACAAAGAGATGCAAAGGAACAAGTCACAAAATATGTTTTTTTAAAAAAGGGGCAGAACCACAGACATAAAATGACAAGATACAAAATTACTTCAGAGAGACACAAAAAAACCATCAGAAGACTCAAAATTATAAAAAAGACACAGAATTGACTCAAAGACATGTAAAACAACTACAAAGAGACCAAAAAAACAGCCAAAAACTACACCGTTATCTCAAAGAGACGCAAAACAAACAGTGAGGGGGAAAAAAAGACAAAACAACAACAAAGACACACACAATGACCATAAAATACACAACATTTTCTAAAAAGCCATAACATTATTAGAAAGAGATGCAAAACAACAACAAAAAGCAGCAAACCACCACAAAGTCTATGTGTCTTGCTGCTATGCAATAGAGGTGGTGGGGCCTTCTGGAGGTCTGCGCCCCGGGGGGCCATTATCTCATAATACGCCCATGTTTAAAACATGTCCTCTGCAGTGGATATCAGGTCATTCTTTTTCACAAAACATACTAGTCAGTCTATTTACTGTGCATTAATTGTGTTTTGTTTGACTATTATTGGTGAATTCCTCCAACAACAATAAAAATAGCTGCAAAAAGTTTGAGACTTTTTCTCATCAGTTGCCTCATTTGTATTCATTAATTGCATTTTTTCCCATTTAATGATGTCCCAATGTTACACACAAGACCTTCAGTTTAACACTAGTTCTGTCGCTGATTCTCACCTTTACAGCCTGCAGCGCGCTCGAGACTGAAGCCCACAGGGCACGTACAGTTGACACCATCCTTCACCATGCCAGCTGGACAGCCACAGTCTGTGCTGTTCTCCAGCAGTACCTGGTTTCCTGAACACTTAGGAGCACTGGGAGGACTGGGGCTCGGGGAAACTGTGGTAGTCAAAGGAGCTGCTACTGTAAAAGAAGAAAACAGGATAATTTTAGGAGAAGGTGAGGGACAAAAGAGAACACAGCAAAAGTGGAAAAACTCACCTGTGGTAGGTGTATGGCTCTGTGTAGTTTCAGTGAGATTTCCGATGACATTTTCAGTCACCTCATTCTAAAAGAGGAGAAAACAACCAACTTAATTTTCAATTTAATTCATGGACGCTTAACTTTCTGTTAAGTGTTTCATTTATTTTTCCAAATACCAAAACATTCCCTGACATAGGACCTTATAAAAAAATTACATATTAATGAGAATTTAAAAAAGAAAAGATAAAAACTATGCTTAAGTATACTTTTCAAATCGAGTACAAAACTGAGATGTACAGAGAGAGGAGGCATTGACAGCAGAGCAGGTTCAGATACAGTGGAAAACATCAGTGACATTTTGAATGATATTTTGTTACAATAAAATGGATATTTTAAAAAATATCCTCATTGATTAATACCCCAAATATGATATGACTTGAGTCCACCTTTGTGTAAAAAGTCTGTTTTCAGTTGCACACTTGCCATCATTTGTTCCATTGTATAAACACTTTTGAGTCTCCACATCCACTAGGTAATAGTTGGTGGTTTTGCATCTTTCCAGCTCACCGTTATCATTTACTTGCCAATCAAAAAAATTATCCTCAGTTTAAACCTCACTTTATCTCACTTTCTAACAAAAATATTAATGGGTCTGATGGGACATCTACTGTAACTCCATAAGTTTGTCAATTTCTATTTTAAATCTTCTTCAAAAACCTTGGAATTATTGGGCAGTCCCAAAATATATGCATGTGGTCCCCAGTTTTTCCACAGTTTCCCCCACACATTGGCACCAGTAATCAGAGGAGTTTTAAAGTATCTGATTTTTGAGTTTCCAATCAAACTCTTTTCAAAATCAACAAGGACATTTCTAACATGAAAAACTAGAAGTGGTCACTGGCCTGGCTCTTGGTGAGCTCCGCCTCTGTGTGTTTCAGGACTTCATTTTCCTCAGGGCTGCTCAGAGGCTCAGACACAGATGAAACCAGCAGCAGGGCTGACAGGAGAGTCCTGAGGTGAGTCATCACCTGAGGGACAGGAGGAGACCGCAGGGCAAAATTAAAACAGATTCAAATAGGTTAATAATGCAAAAAAAAGACACAATTTTTGGTGTAAATTTTGAGCATGAGGCAATTATTGTAAGCTAAAGGTGAATGAGTTAATACTCATATGAACTGTGTGTGCAGTCACTGCAGCCTCACAGTGCATGTCTAGGCATGCAAAACAACACAGGGGTAAGATCACCCTGTTATTAAGTGAACATCAACCCCCTGGGCTGTCTGCGCAGAACAAAAGAAAGCAGCTGCAATACAGCTGCACGTTTTAGATGAAGTTACATTTGAAAATTTAAAAAAACAGCCGTTTAAGAAAAACTTGTGCAACAAAATATCCGCAAATCAAAATTACTTCCGTTGCATTAACTGATAGAGAAATGATGAGATACAAAGGCTAAGAAAAAGTGTAACAAACTTAGCCGACTTACCCGAGTTAGATCTACTCGCGCTTACAGACGTGCTTGTTTCACCAGGAGATAGACGGAGACAGCGAGTTATCCAGATGTCAAAATGTTATCTTCTCCAGATGCGGACTCGTGCAGCCGCCAGCCAGCTATGAGTGTGTCAGTCGGTATAGGGGGCTGTACGCTATAACTTACAGCAGTGACTCCACATCCTGTCCAGGGACTCTGCACTTCCCATTCCACAAATCCCACAGCTCCGCTAAAGAGGAGCAGCGGTCGGGCCCGCAGGCTGCTCCGCGTTATGGCCCTGCTGTGAACCCTGACATGAAGGTGATAAAACAGTCCAGAGACTCGGTCAGCCAGGGACCGTGGGAGGTCTAAGAGACTTCACAAGCGAGTTCATGAAAAGACTGCATATTACATCATGTGTGATGGTGCAAACATCTGGATTTTCTAGTGACAGCATCTCTGGGTGAAACTTTCCTTTAGAGTTAATTCATAAAAAGTGATTTTTCCCAATAAGGCTTCATTGTTGAATATATGCACTTCTTTAAAACTAACTGAGTCAATGGTGTAGCTTTATCTGCTAATCACTCTGTGTGACAGCAGAATGTAACTAAATACATTTACTAAAGTACTGCACTTAATAATTTTGTGGTACTTGTACTTTAATTTAATATTTTCATTTTATGCTACTTCTACTCCACTTCATTTCAGAGTTAAATATTCTTGTAGTCTACTTTTTACATTAGTAGTACTTTTTACTAGTTACTTCATTTTTTTATATTTTGTATCAATAATTTACATTTCCAAATAAATTATAATCACTAAAGCAATAGATATGATTATGTTGGAAAAGGTTGCTTTCAGACTGAAAGATAATGATGGTGAATATACTGAGACATGGGCGCTGTTGCAAAGTACTTAATGTCAGTATAAAGAAGAAAATATAAGTCTGTATTTTTATTTATTTTTTTTATGGTTTATTTATTTTAATTCTTATTTATTTTATGTTATAACTGGTGTATTTTCATATGTGTGTGTGTGAGAGAGAGAGAGTGAGTATACATCCGAATACCGGAGTATGTAAATACATTTATGCACTGTGTATCTGAGAATGCAAGCCATGGCACTGTGGACTGTTAGGGTGGCTCATAGCAGGAAAGGGTTGGACTGGGATTTTTGAGAGGGATGTTTGGGTTAATTTAATATGTAAACAAAAACTCCTCATAATTCTGGTATTTCTGCTACTTTGGTACAACTACTGTATTATTGCAATACAATGTGTTTACAAAAATAAATAAATAAAGCTGAAAAAAATTCTTTGCCAGAAGAAAGCATTCCTTCACAGCAAAAACATGCAATGCAACAACATGAATTATATATATACGGTACAAATAATCTACATGTAAACTGTTAAGCAAAAAAGAAAATATTTGGATGTATCCCATATGTGATCACCAACACTCTGATCAGCAACTGCAATTTAATTACATTTTTTTTAGTCAGTAACTGTAACTGTTTACAATTACATTTATTGTGTAATTGTAAACAATTGCCTGTCCCTTGTCACTCAACACTGGTTAGAATATATTTTCCACCATTAGAAATGTAAATGTTTTTTTTCCTGAAAACACACTCCTCATAGAACATATTGTCTATACAACTATTAATATCTTTTAACTGCTTTATTTGCTCATAATATGTATTTAAACACATAGATACCTCCTTGTGGCAACAAAATAAGGAAAAAATGTGTTAAAATAAGGAAAAAATTACAAATGTTATGCCCTGATTTTTTTAAGAATAAAATTTATTACATTTTTCCTTATGAAGCAAAAGTTGAATTTTACAAAATATTGTAGCGTCATTGAGAGACAAATCTTTTGAAATAATTATAAAGGATGCTAGCATCAGCACATATTGTATTAAGATTGCATCTACTATATATATATATATATATGAATTACATGCAACTAAAATGACTTTGATGGTATTTGATTTATCACTGATTTAACATTTTGTAGCTGCCAGCTTAAGTTTTTTTTGTGAGGTGCAGAGAGCCACAATGAAGCTGGGTAACGATTTTTATGCTTTAACTTGCTAGAATAAGGCATAACAACACAGAGGCACAAGGAAAGCAGCAACATCCAACTGCAACAACAGGAAAAGGGGACTATGAAACAACAAAGTGACTACTTTATACATTCAGTTTAAGGCAAATGTTTCCTTTACAAAAACAAAAAAACTTCACTGCAACAACAGGGTTGTGTATGGTGCAGAACTAGGCAGTGATTTCATATTTTGCATGTTCTTTTATGCTGAAAATAGCTGTATCAGCCTGTAACACATAATCTAAACTTATCACAAAAAGAGATCTAACAGTTTTTGGCAATTTGGTGATTATGGGAATCATTTATCCAGTTTTCTCATTCTTTTTTTAACAACGCAGTTCGAATACTGCAAGATAGTGTGAAATATATTGATGAAAAATAATTTAGAATTATGTGAGCACTTTCCTCTTCGTGTTTTCTAGTCCTTTGCTGAATTGTATACGGCAGTGAAGATTTTCTTTCATATTTGTGGAATAGACCATATAACATGACAAAACACAACACACAAGTGCAAGCATACAGTGAAGTGGCTCTCAACAGTGTGCCATCAAAGTTCAAGAGTGTGCAGATTTTCAGAAAAAAAAAAAAAACACACACTAAAGCAATTGATGCAACAGCTTATCATGAGTAGACTTTAAGATTTCATTCATCAAGCTACATTTGAGGTATGTAGTTTTTACTTTGATCCTTCCTGGGACTAAGTCAGTAAGTGAGCAAGTAAATAAATAAATAAATAAATATTATACTAAAAATGTATATAAGTACAAAAACCACAACAAAGCATACTTACAGCACACCCCCGTGTGTGCTGAACAACTTATAATAATCAATCTGTGATAATGCAAATAATATAACATAAATTATGTTATACGCTGTTTAATATGTGCTGATTCTGATTATTGTTACAGTTTACTAATGTATGGAAAAGCTTGTCACGGTATGAACAGAGGTTAAACCAGCAAAAACTCAGCCCTGAGCACCGAGTGATCGTTCTCTATTGACTGTTATGTTCATCAGGTCAGTGTGCTAGGTAACCCAAGCAGAGGGGTGACAAAAAATAAGGACAGTAAGTTACGGTTCCACTGGTACCAACTTTTCATAATAAAAATGGGGGAAAAAAGTGCACTGAATTGAACTGCTTAGAGGAAATGGGACTTATGATAACCCCTGTTTACTGTGACTCAGCTGAGTGATGAATCATTTGTCGGTTAAAGCCTTTATCTGGTGAAACTGTTTACTTGCTGATTGATGGTTCGTAAACTGTTGGAAATTAACTCTCATCTTAGAAAAAATAGTTTTCTTTAATTTGACTGAGGCCTCCAAGGAAATCTTGACCCTGATCTTTCTAAAGTTCTTGCCACAGTTTCTTATGGTAAATGCATATGAAATTGTCTTTAACTGTCTCGAGATTTCAGAACCATTCCCCATTATAAAGTTCACCTCAGGTCCTCCACTTTAGCTGAAGGAGCACAACCAGTAAAAAGTCTTACAATAAATTTGGAATAAAAACTTACAGACATGGCCGACAGTATTGACACACTGTGCAGCTAATTGGAGACGATGGCGTGTAATCCTCAGTGAATGTCCATTTAGCAGAGGACCTGTAGGAAGAGGGTGAGGGCCACCACTAGAAGGGTGTGTCCATCTGGCTGCACTTAGCAGCAGGTGACACCACACCATAGCTCCGCTCCTGCCACCTCAGCCACTGCATGTGGACCTCTTTTTGAACCTTTCAAATACACGTACAGAAAATGCAGTATTAGGCTGTTTGCAAAGTAGTCAAAGTAGTCAGATGATACTGTTGCAATTCAAATGTTATATATAATTTAAGTCATTATGTAATTAGTTCACAATCAAAAATAAATCTTTTTTAATCTCAATCTCTTAAATTGTGATGCTGGAAAAACATATTGATGGAGGGACTCATCTTTTTCTGCGGAAATGAAAGAAATTGTTGGAATCTCTGGGATTTTAGTATAATTTGGATTTAAACAGATAAAAACTAAGAACAAATGTCTGAACTCGGGACATTGGGTATGAATCAGATTGATGTTCACAATAACTGTCATTTAACTTACGTATTTTTAATTATTTCATGTTATTTTATTCTATTTTATTAATTTATTCTTTTTTGCTTTTATGGATAAAACTTGTAATGTTATGTACGCTTTCTTCTTGAAAAAAATTGAATAAAATAAAAAAGTTAGGCAGCACCTATGGCAATAAGCAGTCATTTCAGAGTATTAGTTGGCAGACTTTAGGCTTGAAACCAGACTAATGAATGTATTAATATGCACTTGTTTTGTGAGCCCTGCAGCTAGTGAGATGAAAGGATTATCATAGCATAGACTGTGTGTGTGTGCGTGCATTTTTTACATTTCATATATGTGTGAGTGTGTTAATGATTGTGCGCCACTTGTGATTTCTTTTCGTGGGAATGTTGCCAAACTCATCCAGTTTATGATATTGAAAAAGCAAGGCTTTCATTACTGGGCTCAATCACCACTGTGTTACCATAGTGACCTAACAGACATTTATAAATGAAATCTGTTATGATATAATATGTTTACACCACACTGCAATACAGTATACTCGACACAATATTTGACATTTTGGGAAATTAGGACTTCTTGATGGAAAAATATACATTATGTCTACATTTAAGATTTTTATTTATTTCTTTAAAGAAGAGAAAATTAAACTGTTGTTTTCAAAATAGAAATTATTATTCAAGATTTGAAAAAAAATGAAAAAAAATCTCACGGGGCACAGTGAAGACCTGAACAAAAGCTGTTTTCACAGAGCTTTTAATCTCTGTTTAACAGCCTTGTCCTGCATTAGAAAAAAATTAATTCATAACAGCAAAAGTGCTAACAGAAGAATGGCCGAGCAAAAGGGAGAGGAAAAGACTGAATTTGTCAAAAAGAAGCCTTTTAAGTATGTATGATTGCTCAAATTTAAGAAAGAAAGAACTCCTACAAGTATCAGAAAACCTCATCCCTGATATAATATTCACTGCAAATAATTGGATCCAAATTCACCGTAATCTCTAATTTTTTTTTTTTTTTTCTGACATTCTGCATTTATTGTATTTGGGTTAATCTACAGTTCTTCAGTTGTTCTGTTCTTGTTATGCATTGATGGAATATCCTTCTTTCTTTATTTTTAAACCAAGTCTATGGTCATTCGGGGAATGAAATGGTTAGACAACCACTGTTGTACACTACTGTGTTAAGGAGCGAGTTTTAGAGTTGCCTGTTGGGTGTTTTACCTCTAGACAGAGCCGGGCTAGCTTTTGCCCTTCTTTACAGTCTTTATAACAATCTAAGCTAAGGTAACTGCGAACTATCGCATTACACTTGGGACAGACATATTAATCTTGTCTCTCTCTGCAAGAGAGCAAATACGTATATTTCGAACAATGTTCAACGATTTCTTTAAGCTTGAGCACTAAACTCAATAATTTGTTGCCCTTGCATCACACAAGTCATTTTTTGGGTATTAAGTCATCTTTGTTCTGCATATTATTGGGGTAGCAGTGAAATTCAAGTATTAATTCACTTCTTCTAGCATCTAAAAATTCATTGATAAACCACAGCTGTGACTCTAATTAATTTTTAATCTAAGTGAGGACAGAGATGTTGAATAAATTAACTAATTCATTAGTCTATGATAATTGGGTGATCTCTTAGTATTACTCACGAGGCCCTAAGGCACCAAACAGACAAACGTGAGTTTAGAGTAATGATGTACAGAGAAAAAAAACTATGTAGATTGGCCTCACATTAGTCTTGGTAGTTACATAAGCGCCAGGGGTCCTTCCCTTATGCAATGAGGAGCAAAGAGGTGCAAATATTTTTTTCTTTGAAGCACTCACCCGTTACTGATATGTGATCTGGGTACACAGGTTTATTGTGCAACAGAGGGTTGTAAATTATTTGTGTGCTTGGATGAACAATGTAAAAGTAAATGGATGAGAGAGCTGTGGCTTGTACTGACCTCTTGATTGAGGAAGCAATAGAGAATCGCCACAAGAAGCCCCTGCAAGATAGATGATTTTAATCATTCACATTCAGGATGAGTCTGCACCATTAAAAGGTTGCTATTGTGAAGACAGCGTAAATATCAGATGACAAATGAGAGCTGATAGGCTAAAGAAGTAAAAATAGAAAATCTATTACAGTGTGCTTCTCTCACTGAGCCAGCAAACAAGACTGGAATAATAAATAGTTGAGGTTTATATCTCAATAATACACTGTAAAGCCATGAATAATCTCAGCCACTAATGTCTGACAGGCAAACTTCTGTATACTGGTCCAGTCTGGTGTTTGGCCTAATATTAAACCAATTTGACATTTCTTCAACCCCCTACCCCAATATCCTGGTATACCATATTGCATTCATAGCCCATAAGCATAACTGGTTTTTAATTTTGCAACTCTTTTATAACAAAGCTTGGGTTATTGTGTCTATTTAGGCACATTGTTGCTTTTCCATAATGTTAAACTGATGTGCCCAAGTAATTTGAATTTTCAACATTAAGGGGAGCAGGAGCAAAATCCAATTTGAACAGCTGGCTGTGCCATGACATGAAGTGGAGGAAGCCAAGTTTGTCTTTTCTGTAGTTGCACATGACACTGCTGAGCATTTTTCCACTTATTCCAATTTTTTCTTATTATTTTTCCATGGAGCTAGAACAGTGACATTATGCTTTGGCATCGAAAATGAAATTTGCCATTCCAAAAGGAAACACTGACACAGAGGACATTTCCATGGAAAATAAAACAGGCATTAAAAGTGTCTGGTTTTTTTTCTTTTTGTTACACTGACACTTTTTACCCTTACTAGTTTCAACTGTCTGTCACTGTTTTGGCATGGAGGGCAGAGTTTGAGGGGAGGGTGCAAGAAAAGTGTGAGTTACATAAACCATATACTAGGAGAAAAAGCCTCTTCTTAACCCACAGTCCTTCCTTTAAGGGTTACATAAAGAAAAAAATCAGAGACTGACACTGAATGCAAAAAATATCAAAAGTAAATTAAATCATTTTTAATTTGCTTTGTTTATTTTTCAGTGGAACACTTTTTTTTTCTTTTTCTATGCTAAATTTTTTTTGATGCCAAAACTTATTGTTACTGTTCACGATACGATGCAATTCGATAAGATACACTTTATTGTCCCTGTAGGAAAATTAGTCTGAGACTCAGATGCTGCCCCCATCAGTGCCTTCATAATTACAATAAAACAACCACATAGGAACAGAACAGCACTAGCTGTACCAAATCACACCAATAAATTGCAAATTACCCAGATTTCACACGTAAAATATTGCACATACATTGCACGTAACACATATTGCACATACCCCATTGTTAATACATCATGGAACTAACTACTAGTGTTCTTTAAGAGCATTTTATCACTTAGTGATATAGGACTTTATAGGAGTTTATATAGGAGTATTAAATTGTCCATTCAAACTAAAATGTGTTTCATTATCTTTTTATCCATATTAGTCACCTGGCTCTGAGGATGGCAGTAAATTGGTCATTCTTTGGTCCAAATCTAAAAAACTTAACAACTGGGTACAGACATTTACTAGGTGATCCCCTGACTTTTCCTCTGGTGTCCTCATCAGGTTAAAGCTCTTTGTCCAATACTTCTTAACTGAATACCTGCATAACTAATGACAATCCAATCATCACTGATTCATAGGATTCACTCCAATGACCACTGATCTGACAAACAAGGAAGGTTTGTTACAAGAAACGCTACCCTAAAGAGATTACATTCTGGGTATAGGTTTCTGTATTTTCATGGTATTTGAGCATGTATATTCCCCCGTCAGAATATTGAGTTTTTCTATAAATATATGTGTGTGTGTACCTGGAAGGATCCCATGCAAAGCTCAATACAGAGGCGCAAGTTAAGATTGAAGTAGTCAGGCAGAAAATTGAAGACCATGTAGTGAGTGCCAAACAAAGGGATGAGGAGGAGGGTGGACTTAGTCAGGCGTCTGTTGCACAGAAGGAAAGAAACAAGATGCAGGGGGTTAGCCTACCTCAGGGGTTCGTTAAGTGCATGTCTAATCTGAATGCTGCGCCGGATGGCATCATGCTTGCAGGCATGCTAATCATCAGATGCCAGTCAAGACGATGCTTGGTGAGTGTGTCAGTCTGTGTGAAGATCCGTTTTTTAGCAGGAGAAAGGTAGCAGCAGATGTGCGATTCAAAGGGAGGATGATTAAAAAGTGAGTGCAGAGGTATTTTTTTTTTTTTTAATGTGCAGGGTTTCATTCTACCTGGTGCAATTAAGTTGAGTATCATTCAACTTACATACCTTTGGTAAGTCTTTTATAAGATCCGGATATGCATGATGTCCCTGAGCACTTTCTACCAATTAGTCAGTCTATTTCAATTAGATATTTTAATTCTGGGTAGAGAAAAGATAGACGTGGCC
This sequence comes from Plectropomus leopardus, assembly GCF_026936395.1. Classification (NCBI taxonomy): domain Eukaryota; kingdom Metazoa; phylum Chordata; class Actinopteri; order Perciformes; family Serranidae; genus Plectropomus; species Plectropomus leopardus. The sequence continues at coordinate 25,997,094 of NC_142180.1, read as the reverse complement.
AGACTGACAAGTTTGAAGTTTAGTCGTGACTGATAAAATTTATACATTGCTGACTGTGGTGTATCAACAGTTTTCACACATCTTTCCCTACATCAAAGTATCTCCTTATCAGAGTGAAAAGTATCAAAGAGAGTGCAAAAGTTTGTGAAAATGTGTCCATCAGACTGAAAGAGCTAAAGACTTTAAGATGTCAAGTCACAAACACACAACTTTGAAAATTATGTAAGGAGAAGATGAAAGCTAAATTTGATAAAAGCATTAAATACTGTAATGACTAAAGAAAGAGATACTGTGCAGCCTCTCATACTGTGTCTGCAGCCAAAGCACTATTACCTGTACTGAGAGGAGTTATTGAAGTGGATCAGCCGAGGGTTGAGCTTCTGTATCAGGATTCTGATGATGTTCATGAAGAGAATGAAATTGACCTGTTGATTGAAAAAGCAATAATGAAAAATTAAGTTAATGAAGCCTTGACAAGCGATGGGTCAAATGCCTCTTACAACAAGGTGATTGATAAATGAAATAGCAACAAAATAGGCCACCAAGTATGTAATTTATATGGGACCGTCAGGGCAGGTTTTCACACTCTATTCTACCATGCACAAAAAATCTTTTTCCTTTTTTAAATCATTTTTTTCAAAAAAACATTTCTAAACTAAAGTAAACAAATTATCTGCATAACTATCCACAATCTGTCAGTCCGTCATTGTTATTTTCCGCACAGTGGGAAGATTTACCGTAATGGAAACAACAATAGGTCCCTTGATGATCCACCAATAGGGAGAGTCCTCGTTGATGTCCCAACATCTATATAAGAAGACATTTTGAAATGCACACTTTAATCCGTCTGCAGGAGTTCCTTTATGGTATGATCTACATCGACCTTAACTGAGTGTAGGAAAAAAAAAATTAACATCTATCCATCATCTCATAATAATGACTGAAAAGTGAGTGCAAATTACAAATTTATTTTTTAAGAGACACTACAGGTGAAAACTTGCACAGTTCAATTTCGAAATTTTGGGCTATTTTGCAACCATGTCTTCTTTTGGACTAGTGGAAAGAAAATATGTAAAATATTATATATATTTATTTTGGTTCAGATTTCTGTTTCATCTGGGGAAGTTCCATCGTGACATGTAGTTTTAAACTATTAACATTTTTTTGGTCTAAAATGTATGGAATACATCCTCATTAGGATACATTTCTTAATCAAAAACCTACACTGTTTATCTTTACATTTTAGAAAAATACTATATACTGTTGCTCTGTTTAGGTCTGTCGCAGTGAGCTGTAAATATATGTATGAGAAACAACTTTGCTTGTAGAGATGGAAGTGGAGGTTTATACAAACTCTGTGTCCTCAAAATACACCCTGGATCCAATCCACAGGATGATGAAGAGCACAGGTACACCTGTGGAGAGGAAGAAAAGAAAAACTAATGTCAATGACACACAATCAATGCACACTGAGTTGGTTGAGTCATAACAAGACTGTTGAATGACAGTTTTTCTAATATCTTTGTTGATCTGTTCAGCGAGAACTCAAAGTAAATGGAACATTTGGGAGGCTTTATGCACTGCACATGCAAAATATGTTCTCATCTATTTCCTACCTTACACTGCTGGGACCAATTCCTATTTGTACCTGTGGCATGTTAAGTGGCAGAAACTATCAACCCACGAACATAATCAAATGCATTAGTAGTGACTGCCACAGGGATGTAAACTTTAATTCAGTTTGTTTGGCAATTACAAGCAAAGCCACTGAGCCAGGAGAGTTTCTGGCTGTAAAAAAAATAATAAGTTAGGGATGTTGGCCAATGGCGGTCTGTCTGCTTCTTGTACTCCCCCAAGACAGCAGTGAATCTTTGGATCACAGAACTGCAATTAGTCTCTAACAGTTCAGGTCAACAGGGCTGGAATTAGTCATCTTAGGCCCCATGCATGATGTTGATGAGAGGTAGACGTGATATATTTTAGCATTTGTAAGTGAAAAATGCATGTTGTTTGGAAGTAGTTAAAGGTCAAAATTTCAATTTATCCAGTGAGTAACCCCATGCAGACATGAAGTACATGTCAAGATAAACTTAAGTTAATTTTAACTCTGAAATTGCAAAGCTATTGGTCTGACTTTTATAATACAAAGGAATGATTGGTAAGTGATTTGAGGGAGTATGAGGGAGGTCTTCATCCCCCTTGTTAGCAAAATAATCAAAAGTTGTCCCCCTTGTTAGCCTGCCATTCCTCTCCTCCCCCTTGAGGTCACTAATAGGCAGGCCATGTTCCAGGCCCGGACCCAGACGCCATCCTATCCGGACCTGGACCTATTACTGATAAACTACTAAGAATTATTCAAGTTTGACTGACTATCTCTATTTTATTTTTGTTTTTTTGCACTGTGACATCAACCACTGGTTTGTGAATAGCCATTTTAAAGCCTTGAGTATGGCATTTTGGCTGTTGCCATCTTTTTTGTAGCCAGAAGTGCCCATATTTTTATGAGATGCTGGCACAGTGGAGGAGCAAAGAGAAGATCCGACTCACAGACTACAGCAACCGCTAGCGGCGACTCTCAGACAGCCTGTAACTCCAGCGGCCCTGTGCAGAAAGATGCATAGCTTTGGGCCTTAATAAAATGTGAACGAGTGAGTTGTAAAAAATTTCATCCCCATGCAGTTGCCATGGATGTTAAAATAAGCTATGGAGATCAAAACTGTTTCTTGTTCCAGGCTTTATTTCATCTCTCACGTTGGGCGTTTTAACATGGGGGTGATATTACTCCTATTTTGGAGCCAGCCTCATGTGGCCAGTCAATGAACTGCAGGTTTTTTTGCACTTCTGCACAGCTGCAACTAACAATGTATTTTATTATCAATTTATCGGCTGTTTATTTTCACACAAAAAAGATTAGTCATTTATTCATAAAATGTAAAAAAAATTAAAATATGGTCGTCATCATTTTCAAGAGCCCAGGGTGACATCTTGAATTTGCTTCTTTTATCCAACAACAGTCCAAAGCTTAAGACTGATGAAGAAAAGTAGCAAAGTCTTACATTTAAGAAGCTGGAACCAGCAAATGTTTGACATTTTTGCTTGAAAAATGAATGAGTAATCGAACTCTGAAGCTCAGCGTAACAAATGTCGAGGAAATTACATGTCAAGGCCTCTCACCCCATCCCAGCAGGCTGAAGCCCCAAAGGCACCGACGGCTGTGATAAAAGGACGAGAGCAGCAGGGAATTGAGGTAGAGCGCCTCCACCAGGAGCCAGAAAAAATTGGACATTACACAGTAGTGACAGAAGACCACAGATGCCTTGCAGGCAAACTGGACAGAAAATAACAGGAAGGAAACAGAAGGACACAGAGTGAATTGTAAGGGTGGATTAGTGTGAGAGAGGAGTTGATATGCAATGAGAGCGAAGGGAAATCTGCCCAAAGGGAATTCTTAATACAAACAAGGACCAGCGTCATTATCTTACTGTGGAGAGGGTGCAGTGGTTGGTGTCGTCACTCGAGAACAGAGTTGCATCCTTTATGAACACCGCCACAGCTTTCAGGATGAATGTGATGAAGAGCTGGATGTGAATGAAGTTCCTGGCACAACGCAGCCTCCTGTTAAAAAAAAAAAAAAAAAGCAAAGATAAATAGAAGATAGAAGACACATGAAATAGGTCAAATACAATTTTGGAATGTTTGAAATGTTGACTCCTTATGAGCCAGTTCACAGTGTCAGATCCTGAGGTGAGGCCCCTCTGGCTGTTCCAAAGTCTCAAATCAAAAGGTGACAGTGCCTTTGCCATCAGCACCTATTGGCTTTGGAATGACCCTCCTGAGGAGATAAGGCTAACAGAATCAGTAACTTCTTTTAAAACAGATCTTAAAACACTTTTTTATAGACTATTTTTTATGTGATGCCATATTTTTATTTGTTTTTTTATTTCAATTTTTTGTTTTCTTGTTTTCTATTGACATTTTGCGTCCCGCATCTTGAAAAATGTATCCTCTTGTTCAAAATTTACCTTAACACAACCCTAATTTTGTCTCACTTGTGAAGTTATAATACCAATAATAATAATAAATGTGTTGTTTTTGTTGTTATTATAAGTGCTGTTGTTATGAGTGTTGTGTAAGTGTTGTCTAATTTACAAAAATGATCACAGGCAAGTTCTGTCACACTATATTGTAATAGAACTAAATAGTAGCTACAATGCCCTAGTGTACAGGCAGTGGTCACAGAATGATGTCTAAATGTCTAAGAGAAAAAAGCAAAAAAGAAAACAAGCCAGTTTTCAGAAAAAGAATTAAAAACATTCAGTATGAGGAAAAAAATCAATAAATAACAATAAGAAAAAGATGTAAGTTGCTGTACTGTGATTTCAAGAGATGTATAAAACCTCACACAAGCTGTGTCCTTTAGAGCTAAGTGGGTTACGTGAGGAGACCCTTCACATTGTGGCAATCCGTTGTTAAGTGGAGTGTAAGTGGACTAAAGCAGCTGTTAGGTCCATGTCAGTGTGGGTCAAATCCAAAAGGAAATGTATTGCAACTGAGATGTACGACACAGACGAAAGAGAAGCATGTAAGGGATCATGAAATGTATGATAAAGGTAACGGTTTTGCCTCATGATACCATAACATCTGCTTTCATTCCAGTTATGTTTGACTTTTGTTTGATGTCAGTGGCTCTAAAATGACCTCTTGCAACAGCACCACCACTCTTCGTTAAACAAAAAAATACAGCATTTTGGGGAAATATGCTTGTTTGCTTTGTAGGTAAGAGATGGATAAACAGATAGCTAATTCACTTTTGCCCAAATCTGAAGGTAGAGCCAACAAGATCAGGCTGGTAGTGGCCTTGGACTTATTTAGTTCAACCATAGTTGAACTAAATCAAAGTACAGATTACCATCTGTACCATCAAAGTACAGATTAAACAAACAAGACATAACATGCTTATTCATTACTGAAAAAGTGCTAAAAATTTAGAGGTGTTGGCTGACTTTTTTCTATACTAATGGACATTTTTTATATTGTAGAGGCAATAAACAAAGAAAACAAATAGACAGCAGAACAAGGGAAAAAACAGACAGATATGAGGTCACAGGATATTTAAAAAGTCGAAGTAAATTCTCCTCATTTAAAGTACGATGTCACACATGGTACATATAATAATTATGAGAGATCTGGCTCATTGCTTAAATGAGTACACCATTTTTGTCACTTATTTTCTTCCCGTTTTTTTTATCAGAAGTATGGAGTAAGTAATTTGTTTTTCAATCCAATCCACTTTTTTTATATAGCACGATTTTAAACAAACACAAGGTTTCCAAAGTGCTGTACAGCAAGGTAAAAAGCACAATAAATACACAATACACAATAGGATAAAATAAAATAAAATCAGATAAAATAAAATAAAATAAAATAAAATAAAATAAAATAAAATAAAATAAAATAAAATAAAATAAAATAAATAAAGTGTTAGGAGATCTAGGTGTTTAACAATATTGACAAAAAGGCCAGCAGTGGGACCGTTTTTCAAGAGCAAGTATTTTGTAATGGCCTTTTTATTTGGTGCCAGCAAGATCTTAAGGCGTGGGGTACAATCTTTACTTAATCCATCAGGGATATGTACAAGATAATTGGCTGTCAATGTTGTTATGACACAGAAACCGAAAGCTTTAGAAATTATTCTTGCTACTTCCTCCCAGAAAGTCTGAAAAGAAGTGCAGGACCCGAAAATATGGTCATGATCGACCACGATTTCTCCACAATCCCTCCAGCAGCATAACTGAGTGTGTATCATATAAAGTACGAATTCAGTCTCAAAGTCTCAGTCACGGAGCTCAACAAAACATGTATTGCTATGTTGGTTCTTAGAGAATCTCATCAATCTTTATGTTAAACTAACCCAATCACCTGCTGGCTCTTGCTTCATATTTAGCATAGAGACATGAGTGGTGTCAAATTTCTCTTCTAAAAATAAAGAAGTGCAGGTGTATTTACCAAAATGTCAAATTATTTCTTCAATAAACTACATTAGGCCAAAGATTTTAATTGTGTCACAGCTACAGATCCAAACAAAGGCCTCAAACTGGTGAGTGTCAGGCGCTGTTAAAAGCCCAAGAGAGCTTTGTAATAATCATTTTGTTTATAGTACAATATCGTTGTGCTCGCTATTGCTTGGCTCTCTGGGAGAATTGCAATGGCCTTGAGTTTACCAAAATACACTGATGAAAAATGGAATAAAAGTCTGTCTGCCTTATCTGTTCTTACCTGAAGAGCAGCAGCATCAACACAGCAACAACCAGGACCACTAGAGAGATGCTGTAGCCGACAGTGTAAATCAGCTTCACTGTGGCAAAGTATGACTGCTCTGTCTGAAAGCAAGAGGAGAAAGAGTATTTTTTATAAGAGGACATTATACTCCAGTGTTGAGGCTTTTCAAAAATGCTGTCAAAATGAAAGTAATGTCTCAAAATGAGACCAAATTGCGGACAAACTCCAGACTCAACTGTATTGAAGAGATGACTGCTGCAGGGCTACAAGAAAGCCTTTCTCCATATTTTGAAGATGAGTCTAATGGCAGTATGACTGGAGCGAGTAGACTATAATCGATTAAAAGAACATGAAAAAGGTCTGAACGTGTAATTAATGACTTTCCACCCCTCGCTATTGGATAACTTATAATGCTTTTTTTTAACTCAGGTAAAAGATGCTTCATATTGCACCAAAAGTATTTTTCTCATAATTATCTTTGAAAAAAAAAACTATTCAGTACGATCAGGCACCATCCTCTTTTTGTGAAACAAGATAATTTCAGCTATTACCTGATGGGTGACTTTCAATTCACTTCCTGCCTTGCAAAAGTATTTTCACGAGACACATTTATGTTTGAATAGATTTTCTTCTCTTCTCTGAAGAGGCAGCGATAATCACTTTAATCCAAACTGCTTCAAAAAGAAACAAAAGAAGGTATGTGGGCTGCAGTTTCACTTCAGTAGTCTGACAGGCTGCACTAAAATTTTGACATGAATCTTTTGTAACATGGTACATTTTTCTTTTCTAATTTAGTTTGTCCAGTTTGTTGACTTCTGAAGTTGAACAAGGTCTGTATTTGTCCCTGTTTCTATATAAAAAAAATATTGTTCTCGCCTACTTCTTTCTTTTTTCTCCAGTTCGGACCTCTGCACTCTCAATTTCTCATTCCCCAAACGGACCTTTTTATCTGCCTCACCCCAACATCTCTCACCTCAGGAATGTCATCATCCACACTGCAGGCGATGAGGTACGGAGGGAAAGGTCCGGACCAACCTCCGCTGGTGCAGTTACGGCTCACTGAACCTGAAGTGAAAGGTCAGGATGTGAAAAAGATCATCTTTAGGTTACATTTATGAACTTGTCAAGAGTAACAGATTAAATGTTCGATGGTTATAAGATGCTAATGATGTAAAAATTTTCTCTCTTCTTTCCCAATTTTGTAGTAAGTTATTAAAATACTAGTGGCCAATGTAGTGGAGTAAAAATGAAAGGTGACAGAAATATTAAAACTTGCCAAGGTACGTCTTGTTTGCTCTTTTGATTAAACATTTGTATGCTAATTTACTTCTAATTTGATTTTAGTCTCCTGTGACAATCTACTAAGCCCAAGCACTGAGAAACGACATTACTAACATGACAACATGACAACATGACTACAAATTCACAAAATAAAGACAGCATATAAATGACTGAACGATAAATAAATAAACATACTTTACATACTTTTGAAAAAACACCCTTTACTATCATCAGAGCAACAATTTAACTTTTTGACTCAATGGCAAACAAGCTGCTCTCATTATTATCTCAGCCTAAACACACTACTCATCCCCTCTTTCCCCCATGTGATCCTTAAGTCACCTGTGTTGTTTTTGAAGAGGGAGAAGACGGCCGGACAAGCTCTTTGGACTGTTTCCCCCACGGCTGCATGAGGCCAGCAGGTGACTGCATCCCAGAATGGCGGACAAACTTTTTGGAGAAGGAGAAAGACGGTTAAAAAAAGAAAGTATGTCTCTATCGTGGTAGTTAATCAGAAACACCATGAGCGCACATTTATATCCATAATCATACACGGCCGCTTGAAATGCACACAGTTTAAATATATACTCATGGAGATACAGTAGAGGTAAATGGGGTGTATCATGCACAATACCCTCAACGACATTCTTCAAAGCCATAACGTCCGCCTCTGCATAAATTGTATTCAGACAAGAATGAGGAAGTACTGTAGATCTCCAACCAAGACCTTTGTCTTGAGATAGATTACATACATAAATCCTTATGTAACTATCCTTAATAGTCTCTTCTACAGATGCATCACAGTGACAGATCGCCCATTGTGTTTTCATTTTGCAGTCAGGACGCCATAGAGAAGTGGCTCTGACAACTGATGATTCTCTGTGAAGCATTTATTCCAGCCTCGACTCCTGTACTTAATGAGAACATTTGCAGTATTTTTCATACCACAACTACAGCCACGCCTGGATTTATATGAGCTGCAGGGTGATTTTAAATTGGAAAACACACCTTCTGTGCTTCCGTTGCCATGCTCTGCAATGTACTGAAGGCACTGAAGCTCCTCTTTCCCCAGCTGAAAGATGTACTCGCATTCAGGGTGCAGGCTCGCCAAGGCCTAGAGGAGAGAAAGAAGGAAGAAAGGAAGGATATAGGTCCACTATTGTAAAATAACAGGAGGTTAGGGGCAAATCGCAGCTGCTCTGCACTGGTCACGTGGTCACAGGGGCATTTTTAAGATATTTTGGAAATTTGAGGATTAAGCCAAACCTCTGTTAGCAGGTCCCATTTAAATGCTGTCTTTTTCTAGTTTTAAAGGACCAGTGTGTTAAGGTTAGGGGGATTTAGGGACATCTAGGAATTCCCTTAGCATTCATTGTTAAGGAGGTCTTTAACTGAGCCGGATTATCCGCAGAGGTCTTCTCTTCTTTGAAACAAGCAGACCCAGTGATTCAAACTGGTAAAAAAGCAGAATAAAGCAGTTTCACATTAAAAATCTTTTTTTTTCAATGCAAAAACACAAATGGCCCAATTTAAAGCCAGTAATTGGTTAGTCCGTTCTGTGCTACAACAATGGTAGACTCCATGGATGAGCACAAACTCCTTGGAAACTCTTAAACGCAGGCTCAAAGCAATCGGACACAAATCATCAACATCACAGCGGCTGATACACTTTGTTGGACAAGGAAGTGAAGCACAGAACATTAGCCAAAGTGAGAGATCAGTCATTACACCTGGGTGTGAATGGAACCTAAGAGTGGACCTCGATCGGCAGCTTAAGTTCCCAACGAAGATCACAACTTCCCTGCAACCTGACGTCATCCTACGGTCCACCACAGCCCGGACTGTGATCACAGCAGAGCTCTCTGTCAGGTTAAAAATGTTGTGATATCTCTGAGGCAGCCTTAGAGAGGAAAAATGACAAGTACGCAGAGCTGTAAGGCCGAGTGCAGAGAGGCAAGGTGGTCGGCTGCCAGCTTCAGTTTGGAAGTTGGCTGAGTGTTCGTTAGTACATCCAGCCAGTGCTTCTTGAAAAGATGGGAGTGTCTGGTTCCAATCACAAGAGGTCAAGGCGGCAGAACAGGAGAAAAAAGGACCACGGGTAGGGAAGGCAAGCATCCTTGGGTCAGCTGCAGGGGGCTGTAGGGAGACGCCCTTATTGTTGCTCTACTACTGTGACATGTCCCCAGATTAATCGAGCGAAACATCAAAAAAGGGTGGTTCCCAGCTGCCCCAATGTCACCTTCGGAGTTGCGTCAGGCAGCAATTTCTTGCAAGTGCCCTTTACCTGTGCTTCCATCTACACTATAAAAAAAAACGTTATTATACAATATTCAATTTGTGCCAATATATCCCAAAAAAAATACACACTTTACTTTAAATTTTGCATTATAGTAACGTGATGTAGTTTTCTGAACTTACCAGACTGTTCTGGCTGTTATATTCTTAGCCATTACCCACTTAGTTATTATAATCACAATACCGATGATTATTTATCAAAATCTCGTTGTGAAAATATTTTGTGAAAGCACCAATCGTCAACCTTACAATATGGTTGCAATATTGATATTGAGGTATATTTGATTTTCTCAATAAAGCCCAGCCCTAGAAGGAAAGGATGCTCTGTTAGACATATACAAACACTGAAGCAGAGGCCGTAGTCTGTCTGTCAGTCTGTAATTCCATAAAAAAAAAAGTATTTCATGTGTATGTCAATTTTTAAAGGGCAGTGACTCACTTTGCCTTTAGCAGGAAATGCTTTCCCATTGATACAGTAACCTTTAGGCAAAACACACCTATTTTATTCAGTGGCTTTAAACAAAATTATCTTTCACTGCAGCATACAGAAAGGGAAAGCTCGGAGAAATCATTGAATGAGTCTGTCCCTAATGACAAGGATGATTGTCCTGGTCTCCCAACAACATCGTCCATTTAGAGACGCTCAGATATTCCTCTGTTAGTCTGCCCCAGCTCATCCCTCCATTTCCTGATGCCAAATAAAAACAGAATAACTGGATTTGCATTTGACTGGCATTTATCGCAGTCTAAAAATAAATAACATCTTGTTTCTGGGAAAGAAAAGGATCATTGGAGGGTAACTTATGAAGGGGGTCGATTGGAGGAAGCATGCACAGACAGAGTGACTGTGGTAATCATCTTTTGGTCTGTACCTCAAATCTGTGATAACAAACCTGTTACACAGTCTGTGCCAGTTAACAGTTGCTGTATAAAAGAGGTCATACGGTCATATAATCCAACGTCAGTGAGAGAGCACGAACATTCCTGTGTTATGTTGGACAATTACGCAGAACACAAATGTAATGTGTTTTTGAACACTGCTGCTAATACACAGGATGTGGTGTTGACAGCAAGCGTTAGAGGAGTGCTGTGCTTTGATCGTTGTCTGACGGGAAACAATCTGTACTCTGGCTGTAAATCACAGGATGGGTATGGATGTAGATGCTTTTATTTGGCAGGATGGGTCATAATCATTGGTGCTGAAGTGTATATAGATGACGAGAATGCCAAGAGGTCAAAGTTGCAAAAGGGGTCAGGTGCATGGGTCAGAAACATCCACTGCCTTTTTATAGTCTGACTCTTTGATCAGCATCATACATACATCAGTCTATATTTATAAAATGTCATACTTTCATACTGGGACTGAGTCCACACAACAAATCTAAGATCCTGATTTTTATTTTAAGCATTCTATAACAGATCATATCTTAAGCGAATGAAGTTAAATCAAATGTCATTTGTATTTATCTCATGCTGATGGGGAACTTAACTGTTCCTGAATGTAAAGGTCAGAGCAGCAGGCAAAGTCCATTTTCATTAGCTCAGACGACACACTGCAAAAGTATGTTTCCTGATAATATGTCCTTCATGATATTGCTCCTGAATTTGGTTGCAGCGGTACCAGTTTTAAGATTTACTGCGATATGAAAATGGCCGTTATCACACCATCTATGGACAGCAATTACTCACTTCATGATGCATTGAATTTGTAAAGAAGTCATTGTTTTTCAGGCATACATCCAAAAACATTCTCCACTGAGTATCACATTTAACAACGACAAAGCTACATTTCCACCTACAACTAGCACCCCCTGAGTGTGCCTATACGTGTGCATACGAGCTCCCTTTGAGCACGTGTTTGCTCAGACATACTACTTGGCTGTGCAATTAAACTATTTGTACTGTAGTTTTTTAGATCAGAATGTTTGAGTGAAAATGCATGTGTTTGGGAAGTACTATGCACACAAAATTGAGAAAAAATAAATAAAATTAATTAGGTTTTTCACAAATTTAACATAACACACAGTGTGTAACTGATATAGAAATGGTCATTTTGTGGGTAAAGTATAACTTTAAATTCATCTACAAAGTTTGGAATCATACTGTTACTGTTTCACATTGTACCTTGATTTTTGCTTGCATGTTGGAAAACATTCATTTATGTGGGTTACTGCAGCCTCGAGTTTATAGATAGACTCTAACTACGCTGTCATTAACTAGGTAAAAATCATGACAGCCATTCTGAAAAATATCTAAAAAAATCATAGATGAAAGAGATAATGAGTTAAGCACAAGCTTGCTTCCATTCTTGAAGACATCACCGTATAATGCGATGTTTGCAGAGATGAGGTGTGTATGTATGTGTGTGTGTGTGTGTGTGTGTGTGTGTGTGTGTGTTAAAAAAGAAAAAAGCAAATGCAGACAATAAGGAGACAAAAGTAGAAAAAGCAGATATGTAATCACAACGCTCCTCCACATTTCCAAAAGTACTCAGAATTCTGAGAGTGTTTTTCAGTTAGTTTTTCTTACCCTGTATTATTTTACTATTTGAGTCTCTCCTTTGGTTTCAGAAGATGAAATTAAACACAGAGGAAAACAAAACAGGTTGTAGAATGCACCTGCACTTGTATAGCGCTTTTCTAGTCATTTGACCTCTCAAAGCACTTTCACTCTACGAGTCACAATCACCCATCCACACACATTCACTGGTGGCTGAGGCTACCGCACAAAGTGCCATCTGCAACTCAGTTTTTAAACATTCATACACCAATGGAACAGCTATCGGGAGTAATTTGAAGTTCAGTATCTTGCCCAAGAATAAATCAAGCCATCAACCTTCAGATTAGAGGAGGCCCCGCTCCATTACCCGAGCCCCTGCTGTCTCAGTCATAATGGAGTCTTCTCTTATTGATATACGCATAAAACACACAGACGTTTGTCCTGGATTCAGATTAGTTCCATCACACTTCAAAACACCAGAGGTAACACGAGCGCAAGCAAACTCTTAATGAAGAGAAGCTTCAGAGGCTAAATTCCTCTGGGACCACGATTACTTCCTCTGGAGAGTTTCCCCCCACTCACCACCTCTCTGAGTGTCAGCTAATAGGATGGGCTTGCTGTTTGTTACACGCATTTCCATTAAAAAAAATCTATGAGTTTCTCTGAGGGGGAAAACGGCAACATCTGCACCCGTGCAAACCCACCTGGAGCCATTTCATGAAATTACATGACTGACTATGCCTTGCATAGATATAGCTTTTTATTATCATAATGGTGTGCATACGACTTGAACTGCGTGAGCGTGTGACGTTATGGGAAAAACTAAAGTGCTTTGGAAATAGAGAATGAAATGCCAACTGTGTAATGGAAGGGCACAAACAGGATGTTTGTCTGAAGTGCACAAATGCTGATTTGTAACCATGAAAGTAAAGTAAATGAAGAGAATGTATAAGTTTAGGGAAACAGATTCAAACATTAAAGGTCCAGTGTGTAAGATTAAGGGGGCTATATTGGCAGAAAAGCAATATTACATAATAAGTATGTTTTCCTTAGTGTATAATCACCTGAAAATAAGAAAAGTTGTGTTGTTTCCCTAGAATGAGCTGCTTGTATCTACATAGGGGAGTGGGTCCTCATCTACAGAGTTTGCCATGTTGTACCTCCATGTTTCTACAGTAGCCAAGAACAGACAAACAAAACACTGGCTGTAGATAGAGCAATTTACATTTTTGCGTTGGCCACCGTAGTTAGCAGACGATAATAGCGTCAAAAAAAACCACAGAATTTTTTACCTAAAATTGCTTTACAGAAGTATTTATACTGGTTTAAATCAGTGAGTCTGTTTGTTATGGTCAGGAAGAGACCTCTGCGGATAATTCTGCTTCCTTGTGCTCATAGAACGGGTCCTATGATATCCTACGAAAATGCATGCACAACAGTTTACATGATGTCATACAAATTGGCGTTCCAAAAATGATGTTACGTCTTTCACATACAGATATATATTTAGTTTCAGTTACAGAGGTTAGGCTCAGGCAATAAAAGTCACTGTGGTTACAGAAAAGAAATCTGGTGACGACGCACCTTAAAATGACTCAAAGTTCACTCGGCATGGAACTTGTGTTTAAGGTTAAGGTTAAGGTCTGGATTTTTGTGACCAATTCGTCACCTAAACCTACCTCCTTATAAGACTGTTTGGGACTGCTTCCTTGTTTACTCCCATCAGCTCACTGGGCACATTATTGCAGCCTTTTAAAATAAATTGGATTTATATGAATTTGGGTGCATAATCTTTGTAGGAAAACTTACAGTTTGTGAGAACAGCCTGAAAACCTCCTGAACAACTAGATCTTCAGTTATCAGAGAAAAACAGCTGAGCACAAATTAGCATGCTCATTATGGTGATGTGTTGAATGCCTCTGCTCACTGTTTTCAAATGCTGGATAGCATTTATCATGGGCCTCTCAGACTCATTTCTAATTGTGGATCTCTTACTCACCACCGTGTCTTGTACACATAAGTGGATTGGCCTGCTTTATGTATGCGCCACCTCAGTCACTGGTGTGTTTTTATCTACAAAGCCATTGTTGGTAAAATTCCTACCGTTTTATCTTCACTTTTGAATATGAAATATGGGAATTATAACCTCCATGCATCTTGTTGTTGTCAAAGACAGAAATGAATTGAAAGGCTTTTAGCTTCTCTGCACCTCCAGCATGGAATAATCTGCAGAACAATCTTAAGCTTCAACACATGATGTCCCTGAATGAGAGTAAAACCATGGTGAAATCCATTGAGTTCACACTGTCTGATTGCAAATGTTTTATCTGATTATCCAGTGTTACTCAAATCAATGTGCTTTTATGAGAATTTTTTTTGTTGTTGACATTGTGTTGCTGCTATTCTTAGCCAGGTCTCTTTCGTAAAAGAGATCTTTGATCTCAATGGGACAAACCAGGTTTAAAAAATTAAATAAAATAAATGCTGGACTGACATGCCAAACAGTGTCAGTGATTTAATGATTGGTAACGTGAAACTGCTATATTTAGTGTTTTTACTGGTTTTAATCACCTGGTCCATTTGTTTTGGGGAGGAAGAGACCTCTGCTGATAATTCAGCGTGTGATGAAAACCTCTGCATCTGCAATCCTCACCGCTGGATGCCACTTAATCCCCCCAAATCTTACATACTGGACCTTATAATTTCACTGACACACTGATAAATATTTCCATGCAGTGTCAGTGGATAGGATATTGATTATTTTATTTTAATACATTTAAAGTTAAACAGGTACTTCATACAAGAAAGAGTCTGCCTTTGAGATTCACATCCAAAGCCAAGCCAGACCATTTGGAGGATTTAAACCCAAAATATTGCACATTCAATTCAGAATAATGCTTCACCTTAAAATTCATCAGGATACATTTGAAAAAAGACAACCAGAAGTAAAAGTGGTTTGGATCTGAACTTCTCATTTCTGTTTTGCCAATCCAATCACTCACCTTGGCTCTTTCTCCTCATTTTGTGTCTTATCTGTCAACCTGTTCACCATCTCACGCATGCAAACAAATAATGGGATTCTTGGAAAAAAGCCAGAGCGTGTGTTTGTGCAGAATAACAAACCACTTTAGCAACTATGTCCAAACCACCTACAGAATAAACATAATACAGAAAACTAGCTGGAATTGAGCGCACTCCTCCTGGCAGTTGCTGGATGGGAAAAATGTTTCCCCCCTAGGATGCAATCTCTCAGCACCATCTCTGCCTCCGTCAGTGAGGAGTGGACGTGTTGGAAGCAACCTCAGCAAATCGATGCCAGTCCTGTTTATTCTTAATGTAATGCTAATAATCTAATGAGAGGTGTTACTGTGCAATTTTTGCGCCAATTACTGATCTTCCTGTTCAAAGGCAGGCAAGGACTGTGAAAAAAAAACAGGTTTACTTTGCCTCCTGCAGAGAAATTAGAGTTTGCATTAAGTATACTTCAAGGTGTATGCAGAGAAAATGTTACATTGTTCTCTGCTAAACTGTGTTGTTATAATTCATTGTTTGAGCATGCAGTGAACACTGCCAGGTCATTTATATTCAAAGCAGAAAGACTTATGAACTCATGAAACCATAAAGCACACTATACAAATGCATCAGCTAAATGACACATTGTGTGTCAAATGGGGCTCATGCAGCACACATGGCACCTGTTTCTATGCAAGGGGATGCTGTGAAGACATTTTACTCTGCATAAGAATGGTGTGCAGTTGAGAGGAGACAAGCAGAGCTTCAGGGGGGTGAGGAACAAAGCAAGAGCCAAGACTGGGTGGCTGATGACGTGCTTGTGCATTTTAACTGCACGGTGGGATAACGGGAGACACTATGCTGCATTTAAAAGACAGACACAGAGATAGGGATATAGAGACACGGGGGTCTGCATGAGGTGGATATTATGAGCCATGAAACTAAATGCAAAGCTAAAGGCCCCTTCACACTGCCAGGTTAGCATGCAGTCTGCTGTAAAAATGTTCTCTGAGAGGTGAAGCCCATTATCCACTAACTACCCAAAAAGGGGCCATCGAATTGGGCTCACTTTGCAGATGTTGCCTTCTATTTTCAACAGTAAATGAGGTGCACTTTTACACTGCTGCCACAGTCCTGCGGCACAGGATAAAAATATAGAACATGCTCAGTCGATCAGAAAGAGAGCAGCCGCACAGACCGTCTCTGAAGTTTAGTTAGTAAAGGAACTGTTTGACGTTTTGGGAATTATGATTGTTAAGTTTCTTGGAGCTGGGGCTCGTTCATCACAATGAAATTTGCGCACTGGGTGCATGAAGCCAAAAAGAAATCTTTTTATTCTCTCTCTTTAGCCTCTTTCCCATTGCACAAGAAACCATCACCTGCAAACATCTTGCTTGTTAATCCATCTGGAAAGTGCACAATCGGCACTATCACCAGGTCAAATGACTCTGGAGTAGTCATGGGTATTTATCGCCTCCGGCTCTAATAGGCATTGATGGAATAACTACACCCGGAATAACACGCCAATTTCAACTCCATAATCTGCAAGATGCAATGATGCACACACACACACACACACACACACACACACACTCACACTCACACTCACACTCACACTCACACTCACACTCACACTCACACTCACTCACTCACTCACTCACTCACTCATCTGCTGCAGAGCCATGTACACAGCTCTGGTCTACCTGCAATGGGAAAGCAGAATATAGCCTATTTTAGTATGTTTACCGTTGTTAAAAAAAAACCAAAAACCCACAAGCTAATTTTGGTGGAAATGGGATATGATTGCTGAAGAAAGTATTGGAATAGTGGATGTATGACAAACTATAAATCCAAATTGAGGGGATTATACATACTATTCCTTAGTTACTTAATAGGAAACTATTATCAACTTGATTATTTTATGTTTTCTAAATCCATTACGTCACCACAATTTGTCTACGAGCCAAGCTGTAGCTCGTGGTAGGGGCCAGCAGGAGAAACATTATGTGCATATTCAATGAGCGACATGTCACAGAAGCAAATTGGAAGCTTTTGGGCATATGTGCAAGGTGAGCAACTCCATGGGCAGCATCTTGTCATCCGGTATCAAGTTATTATTATGAATCAATGGCCAAACCAGAACTTCATTTTGCTAGCTTTTTTTTCTTCTGTTTCCAGTCTTTATCCTTGTCTAAAAAAAAGGCTGTTGAATGTAACATTTCATATTGATAGTACAAGAGAATGATACTGATCTGATCATTTCGTCCTATTTTATTTGCTATGTTCAAAATGAATATCGACCTATGTATCTATCTATCTATGTATGTATCTATCTCTCTATTTATTTTTTACCATGAAGCCAAAGAGATGACCAGACACCTTTCATATTTTCAATTTTTATGTTTAGTTTACGTTTTTCCTTCTCAGATGTGGCTAAAAGAGCAAAAATATCAATCATCTGAACATCCAAAAGAGACCACTACTGGTCTTGTTTGCAATGATGAGTTTTCTTTTAAAATGTGTCTGTATGTGTGTGTGTGTGTGTGTGTGTGTGTGTGTGTGTGTGTGTGTGTGTTTATGGACCCTGAGAGTTCATTATAATTCTCTGCAGTCCTGAGCAGTGACAGTGAATAGACTGAAGTGGAACGTAGCGATGAGTGTCTCCCTGCTCCCATTCTCTCTCTGTCACGCAGATCATCATACCACCTGTTTGCCTGCTGCTCACATTTCTATTCTGTTATGGAAATTAGTGAGGTGGCTGTGTAATAATAATCTTATAAAGCTACTGATAAAAAAAAAAAGGCTGTCGGCATGTGAACGTGTGTATGGTGTGTATGGTGTGTATGGTGTGTTCTCCGTCTTGTTTCTTCACAGTGGATTTGCCACGATGAATAGCACAAACACTGCAGGTTGTAAATAATGTGGTAATATCGGCAAACAGAAGTCATTCAGTCATTTTCATTTTGCTGATTTAAACAAAGCGAATTCAGGTCACAAATTCCAATTTGTTTGTTTGTCTGTGGTAGTCTAATGGAAAAGATTCCAATTTCCATGGATTTTAATGACATAAATCAAGCATTTTCATTGCTAATATCCCATCCATCAATCATGCCCCACTATTTTCCCTTGTGTTGAACACAAGTTGTTTGTTCCCTGGTGCTCCGTCTGTCACTCTCCTGGTTCCCCTGTTCTCCCAACAACTACCTCCAAAAAGCTCATCACCTCCCCAGCATACAAACCCGACTCTTTTCCCAGATTGCTGTCTCAGGTACCATGGTAGTCATTACTGCTAGGTTCATTTCAACCCCAAAATGAACTGTCCTTTCCCCTGTGTCCCAGTGTCATCAGCCTGCCAGCAAACACTTGTGCAACTTCAGCCTGCCCAAGTCACTCAACCTCGTCCACCCATTCTGCCTTACTCCATCTGCCCCTTTGCCTCAGCAAGCCATTTTCCTCCACTCCACCTCCATTCCCATTCCACAACAGAGCTGCAACAATTATTCAATTACTCAATTAGTATTCAACTATTTAACTCATCACCAACTTATTTGATAATTGATCAAATGGCTTGGGTATTTTTTAAAGTAAAAAAAAAGCCAAAGTCAAAGAACAAAGCAAGAAATTTAAAGATGGTGATCAGCATTTCTCCCTATTTTCTGACAAATTATTAAAAAA
Source organism: Plectropomus leopardus (assembly GCF_026936395.1). NCBI lineage: Eukaryota > Metazoa > Chordata > Actinopteri > Perciformes > Serranidae > Plectropomus > Plectropomus leopardus. Next base: position 25,978,053 of record NC_142180.1, on the reverse strand, counting down.
AATTAAGCAACTGATTAAGTGAGAAATTAATCATCAGAATACTTGACAATGAAAATAATCATTAGTTGCTGCCCTATTCCACAAAAAATAGGGCTGTCAAATGATTAATTTTTTTAATCGCAATTTATCGCAGAATTTCAGTTGTTAATCACAATTAATCTTTTTTATTCTCATGTTTTCAGATCCATTATTTTGCATTACAAAACAGTTATAAGGTCCATATTGACAAGGTTAAGCATTTCTTACCGGATTGTCTTGATTAGAATTTAAATGACAGTAAAAAACTGAAAATGTTAACACTGACAGCCCTAGAAAAGAAAAAAAAATCCAAAACCGCATTTACCCCTGTGTCAGTGTCCTATGCTAGGGTCAACCTGCAGTACTACAATTATAAGTGTCACATTTGAATGCCACAAATTACATCATTTCTAAATATTGCTCACATGCTTGCACCTTTTACTTATAGCAAATCCCAAAATTATCATCATAGCCAACAAACACACACACACACACACACACACACACACACACACACACACACACACACACACACTTAGACCTTATTCCAATATTACTGAAATAACAACAAAAGGGCATTAGAGCTGCAAATTACTGATTAATGTGTACATTTGATTAATTGTTTTTCTCTGAAATGACAAAAAAAAAAAAAAATACTGAAAAATGTCCATCACAGTTAGCTCGAGTCGAAGGTGACTTACTCAGAGTTCTAGTTTTGACAAACCAATAGTCCAAAAATAAAAAAAATCTTCAGTTTATTATAATAAAAGACTAACAAAAGCAGTAAGTCTTCAATTTGGAACCAGAACTGAGGCTAAAACCAAGAAACTGTGGGCAGTTTTACCACATAATATACTTACACACATTTGCACACAAACACACACCCACTTAATCTCCCAATTTATTTAAAGATAATGCGAAAGATTAGGCTAAATTAACACACACACACACACACACTGAGAGAGTACATTTAACTCACACACATTTCACCTATAATTAAATCAAACACTTCTGAATTCTGCTGATATGCTCCTTCCGTGTAATTTATGATGCAACACATTAATGATAATAAAATTACTTGTGGAGAACCAAAGAGCTGCATATCAGGTGTCTGCAGACAGATGCAGCGTGCTCACTCTCACACACAGGTACACGCGCACACACATGCAGGGGTCTCTTACTTATTTTTATTAAAGCTTATTAATGCCCGCAAATCATTAATTTGGTCAAAAATGTAGGTCCAGACATTTGGAGAGGAAATAGTAAACTTGTAGATTAAGGCGTTTCATCTCTTATAAACAGTGTGTGATATTCTGGTTTTTAAAATAACTTAAATTTCCTGCAAAAGAGAGCTTCAAATTTTCTAAGCAGAAAAAGTTACATTTTATCATTTTTTTTTCCTTTCAGAAAGGAGATAAAAAAGTAAATCACTCACAGTTGGAGCCAAACACAGAGTGAGGAAAACCCCTCTGATGTAGAGACAGGACATGCTGTTGATTCCTCTGTTCAGTCCAACGTGGCGCTTTCCTCAATGAGACTGCATCACACTCGTGTAGGAGGGGATGCTCAGACTCTCCTCTCTGCCCAGCTGTAAATACAACACATGTCAAGCTCGCAATAAGAAAAATATGGCAATTCCTGTCTATATTTTCAGAATAAAAGCATCACTCACAAACTGTCAGTGAGAAATTGCTCTGAACATTGCTTTCTACACAGATTTTAATAGCCTCGTGAAAAACTGCCTACAATATCACGATGTAGGATGAAAGTCTAATTAATCTTGTGTTGCACGATTGTGAAGGGATGCAATCTTCTTTAATTTTGAAGGTAGAGGACAGCTTCCGATTTGGCCAGCATGCTTTACAGCTGATGCTGAGCGGGAGATACTAATTCATCCCTCTGCTCTCCTGAGCCTGAATGTGTTGCCAGACAGACATTCAAAATGTGGTCTTGTGTTATGGACATATATGGACACTGACATTTTTGACATATATGGACACTTTACACTAAAATTGAAATACTGGGGCTTTGATAAATAAAAAGTGCTGTTTTTGCTTTATCTTTTGAAATATAAATACAAAAGTTTTTTTGTCTCTGATATATTTATTCTTTTCAGATTGTTCATTTTATTCATTTGCTTACTTGTTCAAACAATCACAAAAATTGTTTTCATAGAAGGTCCAGCATGCGCGATTAAGGATTCAGGATTTATCTATTGAAAGAATTGAAAGAAAAGAAATGCTATGTAATATTTCTAACTACTTTCAATAGGACTACTTAATCACCTTAAAATAAGAAATGTTGCGGTTCTTTCATCTTAGAATGAGCTGTTCATATCCACAAATGAAGGGAGTCCTCTTTCACAGAGTCTGCCATAATAGCCCCTTTTACACTGCCTGAGGAATGTGGGAATATCATAATGCCACCTAGCTGTTCTGTATAAAATGCATGATTGCAGAATGGGGCAATAGTGTGGTCCTGCCATGGGAGGTTGTAACAGTGCCAAAAGGGTTTGTGTAAACAGGAAAGTTGGCAGGACAGGACCATGGGTAAGACAGGTGTAACGTTTTGAAAACATGTTTAAAGCACAGCCCACCACGGGAGATTTAAAAAGCAGCTAGCAGCAGTTAGTGGCTGACTCAAAGAAGAACAGCAGCTCCAAGGGTATGCAAATTTAGAAAACAATGTTTTTCAATTGTTATTGACATTATGCCAGGGTTATTGTTTAGAAAAGGCTGCAGACATGTATGTGTCATGTCACACTAGATGCCAACGCTGATGTGTTAAACACCACGACTGTCATGCTTCTTTTGTTTCTGCAATGCTGGCATGCTGTGTAAAATAACACACTGGTGCTGCATTGTGCAGTTGTTGTTTGGTTCTGTGTAAAAAAATGGAATTGTGATACAAAGATGGGACTTAGTAACAGCACTGTTATTTTCAGTAGCCAGAATGGACACACTTCACAGTGGCTCTAGAAAGGACACTTTGTTTTTGCATTGTCCAGTCTGTTACCTCATTGTTGCGCAACCAAATCCTACATACTGGACCTTTGAACTAAAGCTCATTGAAAAAGTAACTAGAAAATGTTATTCTTGCATTCTTGCAATTGCTTTCTTAATTAATCAATCATCTAAATAATAATCAAATATAATATTTAAATTATTAAATTTAATGTCAAGCTGTCATCGGGCAGAAGGCGGGGTACACCCTGGACAGCCGGCACATATAGACAGACAACCATACATGCTCACAATCACACCTAAGGGCAATTTAGAGTCACCAATCAACCTATGCTGCATGACTTTGGGCTGTGGGAGGAAACCAGAGACCCTAGAGAGAACCCACGCAGACACAGGGAGAACATGCAAACTCCGCACAGAAGGGTCCCCGCCCGGACCGAACCCCATTCCAACCGGGTTTCGAACCAGGGATCTCAGACCATCAACATAACAGGTTCTGACATGAGAACAAGGAGCACAATGAGGAAAAAATAAATAACGACAAATTCACTTTGTTTTATCCTGGTTGGCTATTTCCACAACTGGTGTCCAATTATGTTTCTTTGTTACAGTGTTGTTTTAAGGTGGTTTAAGGTAGAAGGGCAAACTTCTTAAGCTTTTATTCTTGATGAGGTGTTAAGGTCTGTATTTAACTGAAGTTTTTGGGGGGACTGGAGGAGTTCGGTCATAAAATCTTCACATTCCTTCTGATGTAAATGTAGATTTAGGTGTTAGACAGAAGAGGGACCAAGTGCGCACACATGCAGACAAAAATTCCCAGGTGCAAGACAAAGAACACCTCAGTGAACTTCATAAAAGTGTTGTTAGACAGGAAACATACTTGTTTGTGCTGGCGTCTCCATTCACGTCAGACTTCTGAAAAAGCGAGGCAGCACACAGAGGCAATGTGTCGATCTTGTTGTTCGGTCGTTCCAAGCTGTCAAACACTAAACCAGACACAGATTAGTGGATGTTGGAGACATCATCACTCTCACCTTTTATTCATGTTTACTGGCTGTTTGACAGGTCTATTACTAGTTAGACTGAGTGATGATGATTCATGCACATGTTACTCCTCCGAAATTATCCTTCAAAAAAACAGCAAGTAGAAAAACTTTCCCTGTGTGAATACAAACATAATGTAAACTTAACAAATTTATTATTGTTTGTAAGAATTTATAAAATCACTATAACAAAGCAGCTCTGTAGAGAAAATATGAGCCTTTGCATAGAAATTGCACCAATTTACACCCATCAAAAATAAGAGATCTGACTGTGAAGTACAAACAGACCTCTATAAAAGCAGCACAGAGATAAGCCCTTGCTTCATTAAGTAGTGTATGGTTGTGTCCAAAAGTGTGCAAGCCCGTTTTCTTCCTTATTGCTTTGCTATATATAAAACACATTAAACAGCACACAATTTTCAACCCCATGTGACCACTGAGTGCACAGTGCAGAGGGTTAACTAAACAAATAAAAACTTGACAGAGATTCAAATGAAATCCAAACTGAAAAATCATTTCAACTGATAAAACTGAAACAAAATATTGTGCATATTGTGATTAAAATGTCACTGAAATTAAGATTATACAGAATAGTATCAACTCATACCAAGTGTCGTGTTCTGTGCAGATAACAAGGAGTAAATTATACGGATACAAAAGCAAACTAATCCCTGGCAATCAGAGTTAATAGGCACTTTGAAAGTACAGTAGCTCATTCGCTGACAATCATTAAAATGCTTTAACTGAACGTCAATGTAATGACACAAGTCAGCCTGTGCAAGTACAGGTTCTCGTTAGATCCTATAAACTCAAAATAGAAAGCTGGTTTGTATCTTAGTCTCCTTCCACAGAAAGAAAGATGGCAGTTTCTCTTTTTTTAGTTTTCCAAAACCATAAAATTAGGACACGCTACCACTGGAGGACAATTTTATGTCCTACTCCTGAGATTTGCACAAAGTTAATTTACTTTGTCATCAAACAGAATCTATTTTTCCAGGTCAGTCACTAGCTCCTGCTTTTTTTTTCCTTCCTGCTCTGGCAAAGTGCAAACATAGTGTTCAGAAAAGTTTATAAACTTTTCTGTTTTGAAAGCTCTGATTTCAAAGATTGCACAAAGACTGACCAAAATTTAGCAAATTTAAAAATGTCCCCTGTGTCTTCACAGACAATTTTTGCAAATAAATACCTGACATCTGACAACACTCTTTCATCATATTTCATACTGTTGGTGCTATCTGCAGTAACCTGCATTCCCTAACGTAATAGCATATTTGGGAAAGGGAAGTCAAAGCTTAACTAAGACAGACAAAAATTAAAGAAAGAAACAACAAAATCACACACACATTTCTAAAATTGAATAACTTTCTCATTTAAGCCTACCTAAACTTAACGTACATATATTACTTGGTGTATTTAAAAAAAATGCATAATAATGTGTCTTTCTGTTTCCTTCTAAAACCGCTTTCATCAGGTTGACATCACTTCATTTAGGCCACAATTAAACATGAGCACACCTCAAAAACATCAACACCACAGACTTAAATATTACAGAAAAAGTTCTGAAACATAAAATACTTATCTAAAACAGGTTTTGGGAAGAAAAGAGCAAAAAAAGTCAAATTAATTAGAAACAGTCATTGAATTTGCTTGACTGTTGACTCTCCCCAGTCTCCCTTCAGCTGCCACAGTGACAAGACGCTGATGTCTCTGGGACATCATGCTGGTGCCTCTGTGGGAATTATCCCACTTCAGGGAAAGTCGCTTCCATCATAGATAATGGGCCGCTCCATGGTCAGATGGTAGAAGACTTTCTTGGAGATAAACCTGTTGGAAGAGGGCTTCTGATTAAAAGGACAGCAATCCAAGTAACTGAAACAAGTGCAGATCTCCGCCAGGCAGCCCCTTGAGCTGATCACAGCTAATCTCTAGACAATTTCCAGCCGCTCAGCGGGGGATGTATTAGTGTTTTATGTAGTGCTTACATTGTGAAACGTGCTGTAACAACATTGTGGCTGCCATTTCCATCCAGTTGATTTGTGTTTTGTCTTTGCAAGCATCTGTATTTCAGTCTTAATCTACACAAAGCAAATACATGCAACAACTTGATGCTATCGGCTGTGGTGGTTCAAACTATTATGCTCAACGCCCATTTACACAATTTTGCGCTCAGATGAATAAGACAGTTGACTTATTTCATTCACCATTTTTCTTTGCTAATAGCGCTGTGGTAATTGATGAAGGTCCTCTGTAGCTGCTTGTAAAGCTCAAAGACTTGACAGACCAACATCAGTTTGCTGCGGGCATCTATGTTTTCCCAAGCAGATGAAATGGCATGCATTTAGATCACAAGTCCCGAATTCTGAAGCTTCTCCCACTAAGAGGAAGATGTAGGATGGATGTTATAATTCCATACCGTGAGAAGGAGTTGTCAAAGACGAGTGTGTAGAGGCCAGGGTTTCGGACTTTCAGCTGTCCCTGAATTGTCTCTTTATGGGAATTGCAGCGAGTCAGAGGAATCAGGACCTGAGAGAAGAACAGAAACATTGGTCTGAAGTGAGGCTCAATGTATTGGTGAAAGATTCTGTCGCCTCAGGTTGCCTCAAAATCTCCACTAGGCGAGCCGACCTTTCTATAATACAGTCTATAATACTCCAGTCTGTTTTAATGACATTTATGTTCTCTCACAAAACTTTGTTAAAAAGCAAGAATAAAATAAGCAGTATCATAATAATTGTAAGATACTATAAATTCCAACACACTTTGAAATAAACGCCAACAAATGAATAAAAATCACACATTGGGACATGTTGGCAGGGAGGGGATGGTAATATAAGACGAAAGGTCCTATCTTTTACAACCTCTGACATTTTAAGTTCAGGAAGTGTACCTGAACATGCTGAGCAACAATGGCTACCTGCCGTGGTTTTCCTCTGTCAGTGACATTTGAAAGATCAAGCAAAGAGCCCTGTTCTCTGTAGGGGGCGCCCATGAAAGCACGCACAGGGTCAGTCAATTATATCAAGGAATAACTTCTGCATTTGAGTTGTCATCTGTGAATTCTGAAACAGCTATAACTAAAATAATTGAACAGCTTCAGCCTTATGATGTCCTGTAATTTCAAATAGTATTGCTAGACTTTTCCTGTGGCAGACAAACAGGAGCTGAGTCTCACATCACATTGGTTTCCTTTGCACGAACACTAAAACGCCAACAACAAGCACATCTACCTTTGACTGTTCCACATGAGTGTCAGTGGATTCCCTGTAAACCACGCTAAAGGAGATGCTCTTGGGCTCTGAGGAAAACATCCAGCTGATGGTCAGCCCACAGTCACCCACGGCAACGGTTATCACACTGTAACAGCTGGACTTGACAAAGAGTTCCCTGGAGCCGTCGCCAAACTGAGAAATATCTTCAATGCTGAGAGGCACAGCCATCCTGCATGAGAACAAATTAATATTAAGAGTGGTATTAATACAAGATGACTCATCAGTTGTATACATTAACGAAGTATTCCGCTCCAGGAAAAGATGGTCTGTCATAAAACTGGGCTGTCTACGCTCCCTGGGGACCCCCCTTTTAGAGGTTTTCCGAGCATGTCTAACTAGTAGGAGGCCCCAGGTAGCCCGAAACACGCTAGAGGGATTATATATCTCATCTGGCCTGGGAATGCCTCAGGAGCCCCCAGAGGAGCTGGAAAAGGTGGCTGAGGAGAGGGACTTCTTGAATACCTTGCTCATCCTGCTGATCCATGACCATAATAAATAAGCAAATAAGCAAAGTATCTCTTTAAATATGCCAAAAGGTCAAGACTCACGTGACTTCTCCTGATTTGAGAAGGTTGATTTCTGAATCCTGAACAGTGGGAACATGCTCTTCAAGATCATCAGGGGTCATATCACCTGTGCCACTGCAAAACAAAAAGATGTATAAGACAAAGAAAGCAATATTTTTTAATTAATGTACTTTTAAATGGCACAATGATTCATTCAGAAAAAGCATCCAAAAACAGTTAAGGCAGGTGATAGACCAAAAAAAGATGGCAATAAAACAGAACTCATTATGACAGTCATGTGACCAAAGTATGTGTATTTAAAGATGGCATCTTTGTATACAGCTAAACCTGAAGAGGCATCTAGAGTGTGTGTTTAAAATGATTTATTCTGACATAGGTATACTGCAGCTGTCTTGATTCACTCAGATTCATCACTATGCATTAAAACTAGAATACAGATTTTGCCCATGCTTTAAAGATCACCCAGTGTTTTCCCATGTTTTTTTCCCAGTTACTTAAGTTCAGATACATTATGCTTAAATGTCCAGTGTCTAGGATTTAGTGGCATAGATTGGAAGAAGTGGTGAAACTACAGATTCAGTAGTTTATAATCACCTAAAAATAGGAATAATTATGTTTATGTTACCTTCGAATGAGCTGTTTATATTGCTGTTCAGTTCTGCAACCTCACCTCTAGATGCCACTGAATCCAACACAATGGACCTTTTAGGTGAGTCCAAGCCCAGGTTAATTAAATACTCAAAATATGAAGTACTTTTACACAGAGAACATGCTGGAAACGTTTCCAAACAATTTACAACATAATGGTTACACATGAATGCTTGTGCCTCTCCCCAAAACACTTTCACCTTCAGCATCATGAAACTGCAGCACTTCTCAATTCCTGGAATTTGTCTTTTATTTTCACCTATCAATGACAACAAGAGGACGTTCTTCCCTAATTACTATTTGACACCTGGTAGGGGGCAGGACATGCTGAATCACCTCAAGGTGCTATATACTGGAGCTCCTGTTTCTTGGAGTACTGTGACTGAGAATTATAAGAAGAAAAGAAACACTCAAGTTGCATCTGCTCTTGAGATTCCTGCATTTAAGCAGCAGCAAGTCTGTATTTATTGTATTTCTTAAGAGCCGCAGTGGGGCACTCACAGCAGGTGGTCCTTGCTTCAGAATGAGCCATGATAAGTGTCTCCAATGATGTTTTTCTGTTAACAACACTGAATGATATATTATAGGTCAGTACATAGGAACATTTTCTCTTTTAATTTCCTCTGATTACAGATAATGCTGAACTAGTTCACTTCCCAATGTCATACTTCCTACAATTAAAAGTTCAAAGAGTGGAGGTAAAAACATGTCAACGCAAAAAAGGCCTAACTGCTTGGCTGCTTAAAGAACAAAACAAGATTTGAAACCTTTATAAATTCATTGGAAACTCTTTTTTTGTATTTTTATTCATCCAGCTCTATATGCAGTGTGTAGGATTTTACTTTGCATCAGGAGATGTTTTGATCACACAACATGACACCAGTTCATGAATGTACAGAATGTAGTTGTCACTGTTTTTAGAGCAATAATAGCCTGGATGTCGATGTGTGACTGTAACTCCAGTTTCAGGAGCTCAGTACTAAGCTGCTGTAGTGTCTTGTGTTGTGACTGTTTGACCTTCAGCTGAGGATTTTCACCAAAGGCCAGAGTCACATAATGACTCTATTCCTCTACTCTGTCCTCAGATAAATGTTACACTCACATATCCAGTGATCCCGGAGGACGTCGTTCTTGTTCTCCCTCCATGGAGCCTCCTGTAGTCTGGGAGGTGGTGTCACTGTCGTAGACGCCATTCACTTCCTCTTCTGTGATAATGTCGAAAGCTCCATCATCAGATTTACTGCTGGGGTCTGAGACTGGGAGCAACAAGGATACACAAAATATTGAACAACATGTTCTCATGGTACAAACTTGTAATTACGCAGCATTAAAAATGATTGTATGTACTGTTTAGAAGAAAATCCTCTTGAAAATCATGTTTGAGTCCAAAAGCCTTTAGACAAATCACTAGATTTATTGGCACATCAGTATATTTTTGAAAGAGTTGTTTTTGTCATTGGTACCTTTACACAAAACACAAATATTGAGTGGCAAAAAAGGAATCAATTTTTTTTGCACCGCAAATGCAGGCATCAACTAATCACGATGTACGAAACAGACATCGTGTCACAACCTCCCCACAATGGCGGACCAGTTGAAAATGTCTAGCGTTTGAGGAAAAATCAGTACAGCATAGTTCTGTGATATTTTTGTGTGTCAATATCATATGGATACCGAGACGCCAAGTATGGATTTTTTTACTATATCAATTATTAATACTACAAATACAAATTAAACTCATTAAAATCAGTTGCTTTTTCAGTCAATTAAGTGGCATTTGCTTCAATTAAAATGAGTGTGAGTGTGCAAAGACAACTTTGTCTTATTAGCTAAAACAACAAAGTTTTCATTTGGGGACATAATTTTCAATTGAAAAAAGTTAATAAATTGCAATTTATGTAACTGCAATACTCAGCATGTCACAACACATGTTAAATCACAATAATATTCTATCATGATGACTTAAGAATCATGATACTATTGTAAAGTGGGGCCACTGGTGATTCTCCCCCCTACAACTGTTGCAAATTTGCATTGCTTCTTGTTTGAATAGTTTGGATGCAAAATATTCATGCTGTTTATTCATTGCATCCCTGGTGTGTGAAGGCCTCAAGTCAAGATAAAAATAGACCTACTGTAACACACTGCAGCTCTTTTTTCCCATCTCTGAAGGGAAATGTCACCCTCTTCCCCTTTTCTCTATCAAACAAGAATTCAATGGCAAATGTTGCTGTCCTTGTTCCTCAATATGACAAACTCAGTCTTTTCACTTCTGTTTTAAAGTTTTAGTGTGCATTTGTGAAGGTAGCATGCATTTTTGTTCCCAGCTTGCATCTTACCTGTTACCCTAGGAGTGGGTTTATACGGTGCAGGTTCAGGAGGTGGCTGAGGTCCAGCTCCAGGTGGAGGAGGCTGAGTGTCTGAAGGACTCAGCTCTGCCTCTGTGAACCTCTCCACCACTGCGCTGTGTTGGGTGTAACAGTCCCTGCAGCAGCGCTCCTTCTTCCCACTGTGCTTGGTCATTGCAAAGTTGTTGCTGCAGTAGTAGCAGAAGATGCGACCACAGAGCCTAAAAATGAATGAATGCATGAAAATGAATAGGCTTTTATCCACACTAGACCTATAAAGCTATTACTAAGACAAATTTGTTAGCACTAGCATTTTGAGAAGTTATAATGTTTGTAGTCAAAAGATCAAGAAGTCTAAGTAGAGACAGTGACAGGAGCAACAGCGTGCAGTCGACCCCAGCACCCACAGAAAGCCCACCTGCAGTGATGTCTACGCAGCCACCAAGTGAACTGGCCCTGGCAGCCGAGACAGTGTGTGGCCTCTTTATCCACTAACCACCAACGTTCCTCTGCTCGCAGTTTCTGCTCAAACTCCAGAGCGTCTGACTTCTGCCACAGAGCATCTTTGTCCCTGATGTAACACACAAAAAGACAAATGCATTCAGGTTTCGAGTCACTTGATGCCGTCTTAACAAATCTTGATTGATGTCTTTATTCAAATGTGTAAAATACAACAAAAAAATGTCATACCCATGCACATTCATATAAAAAAACTACATATATACACACAGCTACATTGCTAACAAAAATACAAATCCATGTAAATACCAGGTGATTGCCAGAACCCTTCCTCATCCCTGAATCACATCTTTAAACTTATTTTTAAATGGATGATCTTTGGACATTGCTTTGCCTTGACATTTAGACTGTTCTACAGTTTCACTCAACTGAAACACAATTCTTTTGTCATAGTAGTATGAATGCTTGGGGTCTTTAAATTTAATTTCCCCTCATATTATAACCCCCATCTCTTTCATGGAGCATTTTTTAATACTTCCTACTAGTAGATTATTCCTAGCTTTATACATTATTTGTTTAGTTTTGACCCAGGTATCATACGTTTTTTTTTCATGGAACATTTCAGCTTCAATGCAGTTTTGATTGTGTTTTGCTGGGTGCTAAAACATATAATGATTAATATTTCAAAGCTGCTCTGGGAAGCTTTCCCACCTCATGATCTTTGAAAACTGAACAAATTTAGCATGTCATACACTGAATTGTAATTTTATACCATGTTGTATATACTCAACACCAGGAGCACTTTCATTACCCCAAATGATGCAACTGAGAAGAATAATGAAGGCATACTTTATACCAAAGAAGAAAAGACTGAAACAATGTGGGCACATCCCAAAGGAATTGACTGAATCACTGTATTTGTGTTTCATCCCTTAGAGAGGATGAAAACATTTGAGACATCATTGCTTCCTGAATCCAGTGAAGAGTGATGGATTTAAAGCTGTCGTTCTATTCAGCAGTCTCTCTACAACACTTCACCTGTCATGTTGGCCTCTCAGCATTACTCCTCCTGCTTTCCTGTAGACCTGTTCTCAGTAAATTATCAGCATTCAAAGAAGCTTTTCCCCCTACTCCTCAGACCGTACCCTCCCCCCAATCAATGTCAAGTTTGACAACATCAGAGAACAGATCTTACTTGAAGCACCAAAACACGCACTCCCCAGTGGGTCTGCCAAAGAGCAGGCAGCTACCAAACAAAACAAGGTAGTAGGCATCCAACAAGAAAATGAACTTTAAACCCTTTCCTCATTAGAAAAATCAATGCCTGTGGCAACAGACAACCGTGACGCTACTGACAGCTGTAGTAGAAAGAGGTACACCTTATAAGCTCGATGAGTCGCTCTTCAAGGTTGGTCTTGGTTCTGTTGAGGTCATCGATCTCTGCAGTCATCTTCTGGTGCTGACTTTGTTTGTCAGCTTCTGTTGTGCTGAGTTTCTCCGTCAATTCCTCACAGACCTTTTGTACAGAAGAGTGTGCTTCTTCAGCTCTAAAGAGAAAGAAGTACAAGGACAGTCAGTAGCTCTTTTTTTTGCACCAAAAAGGTAAAATTCACAGGTATTACTGGTCAAAAAACCCACCTGGTTACTGCATCTCTCAGTTGCTGAATCTCGCTTTCACCCTCACGAACGGTTGTTTCTGTCTTTCTGATGTGAGCATCTTTCTCACTAGTTAGCTGCAGGTACTTTTCATTCACAGCCTTTATTAAAAAATATAAGTACATGCATAAAAATATTCATCTGTACACAAAAATACCCCCCCCATAACTCAAAGAACTGATCTATTTTTTTCTTAAATTTCTTAAATACCACATAAATTAAATAAAAATATTTTTGCTGATGTATTGTGCACTAGAGGCCTTAAAGAAACATGTTGTGTAAAATCCAATGACAGCATTTAAGGTGACCCAGCCTCAATTACATCTTAAAAACATGCCTAAAATCAAAACCTATTACATTGATCAATAAACACATCAAACCAGAAAGGAAAATTGTGACTTCAAAGAAATTTCATTGAGCTATCAATTAGATTAGTACCGTTCCATAGCAGCAACTTTCTACCTTCTGCAATCAAAGAAAATTGCTCAAGCAATCAAGGTGTCTCATTATAAAAAAAGAGACCAGAAAATGATCTTAATTATCTACTGTTAATGAGTACTAATCAAACAACCTTCCTGTTATTATGTCCCATGTGGTGTGCAACTTGTTATTCTCCATCACTGCAAATCCACTAATGATGAACATGAGGCTATGTATAGGATTTTGCACTTTTGACTGCAATCTACCTACAGTCTTCTCTTGATCATGAATGGTTTCTTCATACTCGAAAGTAAATTCATTTTTTCATGCTAATGGTGTATTTTTATATAACACAATTTCCTCCTCCATGTAATGTAACCATGTATCACTGCATTCAACAACTGAAAGACACAAACCTCCAGGTCAGACACTTTGGCCGTTAAGCTAGACACATTATTCAGCTCCTCCTGCAGCTCGGCTTTCACCTTGTTTAGCTGCTCATTGACACTCTGAAATGTAAGGGAAGAAACATTAGAGAAGGCAAACAAAGGTGTCTACAGTGGCGCTGTAAGCTGCAGTTAGGCACAGTGATGCTCTGAGCTCAACATGCAATGCCAATGCTAATGCTAATCAGATATGATGTTTACCATGTTCATGCATTTAATTTAGAGTTTCAGTATGACAACATTTGCTAACCAGCACTAAAAACAAAGTACAGCTGGCCTGCAGGGAATGTCATTAGTTTCGCAATTAATTAAAAATGTATTAAACAAATTAAAAATTAGGGCTGCATGATATGTAAAAACACAAAAAAGAAACAAAATCAATAATTTTATATATATTGAAACTGCAATGAGAGTCAGAATTTTAATGGTTATTAATGTTATGGTTATTTTTGCATATAATTTTACTGAAAAATATAAAAATGGTGCTGCTGTTATTTTTGCTGTGGTCTTTACCAAACAAGCATGATCCTTTATGTCTGGAATATGATTTGTAGTGCAGGGTATCTGTAGCACCACAATGCTTCATTTATGATAGCATGTTGTGACATATTTTACCTTTCTCAAAAAAAAAAAAAAAAAAAGAGATTGAGATTTGGATATTGCACTTGGCCGTACTGCCATTTCATATTTTGATTAACTGTGCAGCCCTAATTCAAATGTTGACCTGATGATGGCACTAAATTAAAAATTAATAGAGTGCTTGAGAAAATAATTACCAGATTAAGCAACTATGAAAATAATTGTTATTTGCAGCGCTAGTGTAAATGCAAAGGTATATAGACCAGATGTTATTATGTAAATAAGTTAGACAGATGAAGATACAGATCACATGTTAATGTCATGTGTGAATAGGGCCAATACACTAAAATCTAAGGTGTGAAGATTCAGTACAGCAAAAATGAAATATTGAGTGTAAAACAAGTGTTAACAGGTTTTCACTGGCTCACCTTCATCTGGACCTGATGATTCATGCTCTCCGAGCTCATTTGGAACTTGACAGCCTCCGCCTCCTCTCGGCTAGAGTCCTTGACGCTCTGCATTTGGTTCTTGGCCTTATCCAGCTGCTCCTGGAGCTCCTTGATAGCCTCTGGAAGGTTCTCCTTCTGTATCAGCTCCTCTCTTAGTTTAGTATTCTCCAGCTGTAGTTCTGCCATGCTCTTTTCTAGCCGCTCCACCTCTTTCTCCATCTCTTCAATCCTGGCAGCATCTTTTGTCCAATGCTCTCTGACCTCCTCCTTTTCTGCACCTAACTTACAGATGGTCATCCCAAGCTCTGCCATTTCTGTGTTCGCCCTGTGCAGGCCCTCACGTTTCTCATTGTTCTCTGAAACGAGCCTGCTATTTTCTGCCTTGAGGCTTGTAAGCTCTTCTCGATTGGCAGCAGCAGAGATAGACAACTCCGCATGGGCGGCTACTTCTCGATCACGCTGTTCGATCAGGGCCTCTTCTTTCTTTTTGCACTCCATAAGCTCTGCTACATGTCTCTGGTTCAGGGCCTCTGTCTGGGCTTTAAGCTGCTCGGTCAGAGTCCTGAGCTCATTTCTTTGGGCCTCTGTCACCTCCAGCTGTGCTTGCGATTTTACCTTTTCCTCCTCAGACCTCTGTACCCGCACCCTAAGATCCAGGATCTCTGCTTGGAGCCTGGACAATTCTTTCATGCACACCTCCAACTGGCCCTCAAGTTTGCTTGTCAATTCCTGGTTTTCCTTTGCTTGGACTGCGCTCCTCTCCAGCTGAGATTTTTCCATCACCTGCTTCTCAGAGGTAATCCTTTCAATCACTTCTGTCTGTTTAGCACAAGTTGCCTCCACATCAGCTTTGGCAATCTCAAGCTCCTTCTCCCTGGCCTCCAGAGCATTTAACCTGGACTGCAGCTCAACAAGGTTCTCTTCTTTACTCTCCAGCTGGGCCTGTTTGGCTTGGAGCTGTTCTTGAAGGCTTGCTTCATTCTTGCGTGAAGCTCCCAAGTTCTTCTCCAGCTCTCCGATCTGTCCGTGAACGCTCTTCAGGTCAGCTTGCATGCGGCTAAGAGCTGCTTTCACAGTGTCCTGCTCCTCTCTTAGACTCTGGTTCTCCTGCTCCAGACGCTTTGACGTGGCCTCTGAGAGCGATGCTGCCATCGTGGCTCGCTGCAGACTCTCATCCAGCTTGCGATTCTCCTCACGCAGGTTCTTCTCTTTTTCATCCACTGTCATCTTGGTATCATCCAGCTGGCCGCGAAGCTGTTTCTCAGAAGCTCTGAGAGCTGCTAACTCAGCTTCGAGCGCTGTTCTCTTATCTGCCATCTCCTTTTTCAGCTCCTCATTTCTCTTCACTGTTGTCAGCAGTTTCTTATTGAGCTCCATTAGATTGGCGCACTGTGTCTTGTAGTCTTCTATCTTTGTGGCTTGATCTTTGACGTTACCCTCTAGGTCAGCAAGGTTAGTGGTCAGTTTGTCCCGCTCTGTGGACAGGCTTTGGTTCTTGGCTTCTAGCTGTTTTAGTGTCTCGCTGCTGGAGGCAAAATCTGCCTCTTTCCTCTTCAGCTGCTCCTTGAGGGCAGTGACTTCATCTTCTAAAGACTCTTTTAAACCACAAACATTCTTCTGCATTTCATCTTTATCTTGGTGTGCCCTCCTCTTTACCTCCTCCACCTCTTTCTCCTTCTCCTCTAGAGATCTTTGGAGGTCCTGCAGCTGTCTTTGGAGGTTACTTGCCTCCTTCTCCCTCACGGTCAAGGCTCCCTGCAGCTTATCAAGGGCACTGCACTGTTCCTCCACTTTCACCTCCAACTTGGCCTTCTCCTCAGATGCAGATGTAACTAATGCTTCGAGTTTTGTTTCGCCGTGCTTTACAGCTGCCTCCTTGAATCTCAGCTCGTCTTCCAGCCTCTCTGCCTCTCTCTTCTTCTCCTCTACCTCAGCCACAGCTTCCATCTTCCCTCTCTCTGCCTCTTTCAATCTGTCCAGCAGCTCATGTATCTTCTGAGCTGAATCAAAGTAACTAGCTGCCTGCTGGCCTTTCTCATTCAGAACCCCATCCAACTTGGCCATGAGCTCCAAGTTCTTCCCTTCAGCAGCTTCCAGCTTTTCCTGGAGTACTTGTTGTTCAGCCTCCCTGGCTTTTTCCCCAGTCCTGAGTGCTTCCACCTCTCTGGACAGAGCCTCTTCTCTTCCCCGCAGAGCCTTGAGATCTCCCTGTAAGCCCTGCTGTGCCTCTTGGGCAGCAAGCGACACATCCAGCTGCCTCTGGAGCTGCACAACTACGCCCCTGAGCTCAGAAGCCTCATCGCCCAGCTGCTGGACCTTATCTAAGAGCTCTCGTTGTTTTAGCTCCGACTGGTCCAGCTCCAGGCGAAGGTCATCAACTGTGCTGGCATCTTCAGTGCAGGCAGGCAGAGACTCGTTCAGGTCATTCAGCAGACCCTGACCATAGTCAGGGCTGGAGGGGAACTCATGTGCTTGCTAGATGGTTGCAAGGGGAACCAGAGGAGAAGGAAAGGAAGACAGGAAGATTAATGAACTTCATGCAATCATTTAAAATTACAATAAAATGAAAGGATGTTATTAGCGTATAACCTGGGAGTAGGTGCTGGCTAGACTGTTAATACTGGAACTGCGACTGGGTGGTTTCCACATGTGGCCTGGTGAGTTTCCCAGAGTCCTCCTGTTAATCAAAAAAACAATCTGATACTGTGCTCCAAAGTAGGCGCGAAGGAATGACTGCATTTAGACACACCTGTTTCTTTAATAAACAAGATATGTTTGCAGATAGATATGTTTGTGGTTTTATCTGCTCTGCAAGTTGTTTTCATGATTCATCTTGTTTGTTACCTTGCAAAAGTTGGCCAGGAGGCATCCAGATCATGACCTCTGGAAGCTACATCAAACTGGACCTCATTGAGTTCGTACAGGTGATTGATTATGTCAACACTAAGGTGGGGCTTCAAGAAGGGACTTCTTGCATAGTACCAGTCACTGTGAAAAGAGTTTTAAGGAAGAGGTCACAATAGGACATAGTGAAACAACTATTAACAATAACAGGGGCTAAAAGGTTTTGTCCTATATTCGCTGTATGCCTCTTTAAGATAAAAAATGTTCCACTGGCGTTTTACATTTCTGCATTTTGTATAATGCTACAGCAGAACTCTATACAAATCCGTTCTGACCTCTGATAAGTCATTGGAAACTGTAATTTAATTCTGCTTACTTAGACTGTTGAAATTGGACTAAGACTGATACTACTTACTTCGTCTTTCACAGAAAGGGAAAATGATGAAGTAAAACAGCACAACAGAACACCAGCATTCAGTTCAGTGCAAATAAGGAAATGACATGCCTATTTCTGCTGACAGTGTTTCGTTCTAATCCCAAAACCAATGCCGTTCTATTTTACTAAACAGTTTATTTGCACACTGATAAAGCCTATGATTCGTTATATCTAAATGAGAAAAAAAAACATTGCAAAGAGACTTCATTTTGCTCTGACAGCCTTACCTGGTGACTCTCTGGTTCATCAGACACTGCTGCAGGGTGTCAGCCAGTCGCTGATGTACGAGGGAGTAACGGATGAACGCTCGTCCTTTTCCCAGAGATGTCTTCAGCTATCAAAGCAAAAGAAAACACTGTTTTACAAAGAGCTTTTAGTCAACGTCACACTCAAACTGCAGAGGTATCCCACATGTCGAAAACTACAAAGTCAATGAGAATTCATTTTTTACAGGTTTTCCACACATTTCCATCAACAAAATCTGAAAAAAATTTCATGACTTTTCAAGAACCCCTAATAACATTTTTTTCTTGTCCTGCCTGCCCAGGGTTTGCAATGTCACTTCAAACTCTACTCAAACATAATTTCAGCTGGCATATATGAAGGTATGAGAGAGAGAGAGAGAGAGAATACAAGGGAAAATGAAGAAACATAAGTGATGGTATAAGAAAAGTCACACATCGACACATAGGACATGAGTCATCTACAGAAAATAAAGCAACAATGGAATGTTATCCATGTAAGACTTCGCTGACATTTTAATTATACACAACACAATTCCATTTTTTTTATTAATACCATGACTTTTCCAGGCCTGGAAACCATGGTTGCAAAATTTCATGACTTTTCCTCATTTTCCAGGACTGGGAACTCTGTATTTAAACTAATGATCATTTAAATCTCAATTGCTCAAGAAGTAATGCTAAAAAAAATCCAGGTGGGGGCTACTACTTTAACATTTAGCATATAACATTTAACATTTTTCCTATCCATTGTATAAAATTAAAAAGAAGACAGAAGATGAAGAAAAAATACATAACATGTTACAATTATGTGCTTCTTATATGTTACAGTTACAGAGCAACATATCAGTTCAAACACTTTAATGCATTTCTTGAATGTGATTTGGGTCTTACATATTAGCAGTTTTGATTTCTAGGCAACAATAACAACAACAACAATATAAAAAAGTTACCCAGTCTTTGTGTATATTTACTTGTGTCATGCCTGTACTATAGAAGGAGAGAAAGGATGAAGTAAAAACCTTTTTGAGTCATTGTGGGTGGAGGGTAAAACAACCACAAACTCTTTCGAATGGATTGAGTTAACTGCTGTCATTAACGATCATAAGGTTATCACAGTTATATTAGTGGTCACTGCACACAACATTTTCTTACCTCAGTGATGGATTTGACAAAGCGGATCCCATCATTGGCTCCTTTGATTTTAGCCAGACATTCAGTGAAGTACTCCCAATAATCTTTCTTTGTACCGAGAAATGTGGTCTTCTCCTTCTGGTCAAACTGAAAGATACATAGATCGATAGATAGATAGATAGATAGATAGATAGATAGATAGATAGATAGATAGATAGATAGATAGATAGATAGATAGATAGATACAGTTAGAGCAAAATACTATTAAAGGTGGATTTTTTTGGCATGTCATGAATGAATTAGCAATTTATTCACTGAGGTGTTACAATAACAGCTAACTCACCTGTAACAGGTACTCCAGTTTGTAGGAGAATTTGTGCAGGTTGGTACTGTCATCAGTGATTGGCTCCCCACTTTCCCTGTATTCCTTTGCCAGCTCCGCAACAGCCTCTGAAATTTACAAAGTTCAAACAGGAAAAAAGTCCCCCATTAGGGTTCAGACTAACAAATAGCATCTAGATTTACCTTGGAAAAAAGGCAAAAAAGTTAAAAGACTAAAGACACGTGTTTTTTCACACATCACACACACATAATATAAAAATGTGTTTTAGGAAAAAAAGGAACAGCTTATCTCCATTCAGAAAATATATTGAGGAAGCAAAGAAACAGGTGAGCAAAAAGGCAGAAATGTTATCTCCTTAGAGATGACCCAAATCACATGGCCTCAAAAAAAATCAAAAGAAATGAAAAACTAGTGTCTTGGTGCATTTTGGTTACACACACAAACAGCCTTAGTGCCTAAATCTCCAAACATTTTCATTTTTTCATATTCCCACAGCTAATCATTAAATCAACTTGCCTCGTATCCATCGCAAAAACTGGAAGGACACCCGTGATGGGTGCACTCTTAGTATGCACTCTCTGTCCCGCTGCATGCTGACAGAGTCCTCCACCACACCCTTTCTAGAGTGACATGAGGTCAGATGCACGTTTTCCCGAATGATTTGTTGACCCCAAGAGGTCAGATAATTCCAGTCGTAAAGATTGTACCTAAGCCTGACCCTGAAACTCAGGTCGTGACATGGTGTCTCTTCTTTTTCCTCTCTTCGGTCACACAATGTCAGCCAACAACTGCCTGCAGCCAATCTATTCACACACATTCACACAAACAGGCACACACACATAAAGCTGGCGTACCATGCAGATCTCGGATAATCCTCTGGAGTTGGCTCTCCCCAACCGTAGCCCCAGCAGCCATGGCCCCACCGCTCTCTCCCTGGCAACCAGGGGTCACAGGGTCACATCCAGTCTGCTGAATCAGAGAATCAGAAGCCGTCAGGAACAAAAGATTGACACGAATGCTCCAAAATACTGTACACTCTCTCGTGGCTACACATGGGTTCACTTGATATGCACAAATGTGTAACACATTAATGACTTCTCATGATGGGTTCATTGCATCTGATAGCATATGATCGGTATCATAATATATGTCACTTTATACATATTGTAATCTTCAACTATTCAACTGTAATATTTCATTCTCATCTGTGAAACCGTGCATGTTTGCATTTTTTAGCATTCAATGACACACTCCAAAACAACTAAAAAGAACATTATGAACTGGAATGAAAATATCAGAGTTTTTAATTTAATGAAAAGTAGTGATTCCAAAGGGGGAAATCTGCATAAGAATGTGATCACTGTAGGAGCAACAAAAGAGGTAAATGTCCTGCTTGAACTCTGAAGCAGGACACTGCTTCTGGTTGGTTTGCAGATTGGTTACAAAGTGGTAAACCTCCCATATTTAAAGGCAAACTGATCATTACTTGATTCAAACAGGAACCTTGTTCTTGCTGATTTAAGTAATCTGATCTAAGGCTTACTCTTACCAAGTATTCAAGAGAACAGGAGTTATTTTTCACCAATATCTACTTTCATTACCCATTACGAAAAAGATATATACTATGAGTATGTTACAAAATGTACAATTCCCATGCTTGTCTATAACTATGCAGTGTGTGAGATATGTTGATGTGTGTAGAAAATTCATTATATAATAACGTGTGTGTGGGGGGGGGCAATACAGAATATAAGCAATATTTTGTGTGGTAGTGTTGTACTGATATGCAAACACCAAAGTACGAACTACTTTGATATTTGTCTACGAGACAAATAATAACAACTGAAGTGAGATGAAGCAACCACAAAACTTTGTTATAAGATAAAACACAAAAGTTGGAAGAGGATAGTTATATGCACACCACATAGGTGCAAGGCTATTAAAAAACGGCAAACATGAGGTAAAGCCTGCACACTTACTCAATGCCACACACGTTTATTGAAGACAAGGTTTTGATCCTACTTGGATCTTTGTTGGGTCAAAAATAAATTTTTCCAAGTAGGACTGACATGTTGTCTTCAATAAACTTGTGTGGCACTGAATAAGTGTGCAGATGTTACCTTTCTCCTCATAAACACACATGTTGATCATTTTTCCCCCTGAAATTTGCAGCTGAATAAGAGGTAATGAATCGCGAAATATCACAATATATGTTATGGCATACTCAGCATATTGAAAAACATTTAAAATTGGCATTCATTTTGTATCATGATAATATCGTATTAGAGGGCCTCTGATAATTCCCATCCTTATTATATAATATAGATTACTGGTTTGTCTGCGGCATGCACAAAAAAGAGTTAAATGAGCAATTGAACACTCACAGGACGTTTTTTGCAGGTATTTCTGCTAGCTGGGCTGTATATGTTAGTTGGTTATAAGGAAGTATAAGGAAGTAAACAAAGCATGTAGAGTATGTAGCATGCCAATGTAAATAACGTCTTAAAAGGAGTAAAACTTTAGCAATGTGCGGCAAAAACCAACATTTTAACTCAAAAGCATTCACTATGTGGTTAAAGTTAGCTAAACCACTCTACGGTTCTTTAAGGTTAGTTTTGTTTAGCTAGCAGCTAACTAGGTTAACATCAATTGGGTTTCAACAGTTTGAGAACAGCTTTACAACACTAAAGTAAGACTCTTTTAGCGTTAATATTTCTTTTCTGGCGTCGAATACCGAAAAATAAGAATACATATTTGGCAGCTGAAGTTTTTACAAACGACTTTTGTGTCGCTTTAACAGTTGCGTTATATTTAGCTTTGACACAGTGACTGACAAACATTTTGAAAATAACCGTGACATAACCGACACACGATAACTTAGATAATGTAACTTGTTTCTAAATTGTTTCGGGTTAAATAATAAGACAGGAATAACAACTTCGACATACTTTTAAAGATTTGACTCAAGTCCATCACAACCCAGTCCCTTGATGCGTGCATACAAACACTTAAATGTATCGTGAGTGACATGATGTCAGCCAATCACAGGGTGACATGTAGCCTTCCGACCAATGAGTATGGGGTTGGTAGGCGGGCTTCTAGAGCTGGATAGTTTGGTTGTCGTAGCGGAGTAAACAGAGCTATCATGTGATCACTGACAGTCATACATGATTGTCCCACTTTCTGTCGTCCTTTGTTGTCTGTTGCACATCTTCAAAGAACATTTAATGAAACTGCACCCCCATACACCATGTATAGAGTGTCTTTTAAACACTTCAAAAATAACATTTATCATACCAGCCTGCAATAACACTCTTATTTTTAAAGTAATTCAGATTTAAAGTAATTAATTTATATATTTATTAAGGATAATACATATTAATTATATAATTATTAGAAATAAAATTAATTATTATGATTATTAAAATAATAATTAATATAAAAATAATTTAAATGAAGTGAAGTAATCATTTTGTGTATGGTGTTTTCTATGGCTCTATATAAGATCTGTCAATAAAACACCTGAAATCTCTGAGACTACAAATTAAAAAACACCTGTGTCACAAATAATAATGATAATAATAATAATAATAATAATAATAATAATAATAATAATAATAATAATAATAATTATAATAATTGTTAATTTAAAATAATTTTAATAAATTTGCCCTTGTTTTTCTCAGTTATCAATATAATAATCTTGTAAGTTATTGTTTTTTTTAATTAATGAGATTATTATCTTTTTAATATATAAAAAAAAACTATGTCACATTTCTGAGATAATGAGCACATTCATTTGTTTGTTTTTATTATTATTATTATTATTATTTTCTTTCTTTCTTTCTTTCTTTCTTTCTTTGATGAAAAGTCCAGTGAATGTCTTTTCAGACCAAATAACCAGTTGTAACCACCAATTTTTTTAACCAGTTATCTAATGGTTAAAAAAAAAAGGCTACAACAGAATTAGGAACAGAAACCCCTGCCTGTCACGAGATTATGAAAGCTACTTCTATTTGAGCTCTCTTTTGAGTTGACAGAAGCGTCACATCCACCAACATATTGATCACATCAGGCAAGAGGTAGGTCGATTTTTAATTCTTTTTTCTATGCACTCTGAGTAATTGCAAAAATACCTTTATTTGTATAACTCTTTTCTTGTCTCTGTTGATTTGCATTAAACAATGAAATAACTGAATATAATCTACAGTTAAGCACATGCTAATCCAAAATCCCTTTTCTAGGATCCAGTTGAACAGCGATGAATTACTCTATAAATGAAAGCCAATATGACACTGACTATGAAGATGAAATCTGCGAAAAAGGCGAGGTGGTCAAATTTGGATCCATTGTCATTCCTATGTTCTTCTCCATTGTGATCATACTGAGTCTCACAGGAAACATCCTCGTCCTTGTCATCCTGGCTTTGTTCGAAAACCTCAAGTCTCTCACCAACATTTTCATCCTAAACCTGGCCATCTCTGACCTCGTCTTCACCATCGGCCTCCCCTTCTGGGGAATTTACCACATCTGGGGATGGTTGTTCTCAGAGGCGCTCTGCAAAATAGTGACTTTTGTCTTCTTCACTGGGTTTTACAGCAGCGTCCTCTTCCTGACCATCATGACCGTCTACAGGTATCTGGCTGTGGTTCACCCTCTGTCTGACCTGAGCACACCGAAACTCAGCACTGGAATTTATGTGTCTTTCCTGCTGTGGATAATCAGCATTGGAGCAGCCATGCCCTCCCTCCTCCACATCTCCCTCGTCTCCATCCCCCACAAAGGTACGCACTCCCTGGGCTGCGAATATGATGCTATCCTGTGGAAAAACATTAGTATCTTCCAACAGAATAGCTTCTTTTTGGTCGCTTTTGTAGTGATGGCTTTCTGCTACATTCGAATACTTTGGAGAATCACAAGAACAAGATCTCACACAAAGAACAGAGCAGTGAAGTTAGTCTTCTGCATCGTAGCCGTGTTCTTCCTTGGCTGGGTGCCGTATAACGTGGTCATCTTTCTGAGGCTCTTGGCTGACCATTTGATTGCACCGTTTGATGACTGTGATGTTAGTATCCAGCTCGACTATGTGTTCTATGTGTGCCGGCTCATTGCTTTTTCTCACTGCTGCCTGAACCCGGTCTTTTATGCATTTGTTGGTGTGAAGTTTAGGAGTCATTTGAAGTCTTTGCTGCGTCGAATGTTCATTCGCCAAAGTCAAGTTGAAGAACAGCAGCTTAAAATGCAAAACTTCTCACGTGGATCAATGTACTAGTTGCTGTTTAGGCATACATCATGTCCAAGCATTTACTGCCAGTGTGCGTTTGGTAGAATTCATTAAATAGAAATTTAGGAACTGTTTTTTATGTTGCAGTTTGTAGCTACAAACAATATTCAAATCTGACTTTTTCTGTTTACTGCTGCGTGTGTGTAGAACCTCATAATTTCAATGTATGGGCTGTGACTCGAATCTTTCCATACATTTATTTACACACACTTTAAAAGGGGATAATGTTTTTCATGGGCATGAAAAATATTATGAATTAGTAACAATAGAGGTGGAGCCATTATAGTATATATATGTTCACAGTGCAAAATGATTTGTTATGGTATTCAGATTAAAAAAAAAAAAAAAAAACCCACACATGCGCTTGCTTTTGTGTGGGCGAGTTTTAAATTACTGATTGCATTTGCATTTCTTATTCCCTCTGTACAATAAAACCATAATGACTTATTCAACTGACAGAGTGTTTTGTTTTTCCATTATTTACTGTACAATACTAAATAGTTGAGATGTCAGTTAATGAATAATTGCATCTCTACCAAATTAAATTTACATTAACAGCAAATTGTGTGTGTTCAAAAATCTACATAGATTAATAACTAAGAGAAAGAAAACACATTTTATTTTTATTAGACTTCCTATAGACAAGATCAATGTGTAATATTTGAGATAAAACATTTTACATTTTACATCAATTTAAACACATTAAAAATAACCCCAAAAATAGCTAAATGCCATAAAAATAACAAAATGCAATCTTTGTAGAACTGCCGATAATAGTTTTTAGGAAATGGACCCTGTATTATACTTCAGTCTGGGCACACCCTTTTGGTTGAAGTTCCTGAGTGATCAGAGTGATCATTATTAGGCTTACATTTGGCTTGCTGAATCATTATTACCTGCATTAGCATGAAATATTTCAAAATGACCAAAAACATTATGCTGATGTAATACCTCCCTGACATTCTGCAAAATATTGATAAAATCTTGAAAATACAAATACGTATGTTTTTGAAGCAGTCCCGGCCATGGATGGATTAATGAACAGGCCTACTGGGTACAGGACTTGGGGCCCAAAGTTTCAGGGCCCCCAGGCATTCAATTCCAAATGTCACTCAAACTGACAAGTATCGACCAGCAAAAATTAAAATAAGTAGAAAGAGACACAAATAAACCACAAAGAGACATGAAGGGGCTGCAAAGACACATAAAATCTACAAAAAATCTACACAACAACCCAGCATGGACACAAACCAAAAAAGGCACAAAATTACCTCAAAGAAAAAACTAAACCAAGGAACACAAAAAAAACCAAAAGCAGACATAAAATGACCATAAAAGATTAAAATTATCCCAAACAGAAACAAAATGACCAAAAAAAAGGTAGATTGCCCTCAATTAGTCACAAAATTACCCCAAAGAGACACAAAATGCCTTTAAATAGAAATTTTAAAAAAGCACCGCAAGACACAAAATGACAAAAGACACAGAATTACCCAAAAGAGAGAAGAAACAACAATAAAAAGTCTCTGTGTCTTGCTATTCAGGTGAGCTGCTAGGGCCCTCTGCATATTTGTGCCCAGGGGCCCATTGGCTCATAATTCGCCCATGGTCATGGCCATTTAGGTAGACATATAAACTAGCACATATTTTACCTTACCTTTCAAGAGAAGAACTAAACAGCATTTTTCTGTGTCATTATGGATTGATTTTGAATCAACAGTTGTTTTGTTTAAAGGTATTCATCAAGGAGCAATTTTCTCTCCTGGTTGTGGAATTTGATCTGTGATGTGTGGAGTGCTTTCAGTAGTGATGGACTGGAGCAATTAAGGACCCTGCATGCTGCTGGAAAAACCTGCAAACTGTGAGAACAATCTAATACACAGATCTCAGCAGCAGTAAAGGGAAATGGTATTTTCTTTATCATTTAACTGTGTGCGTGGGAGGGTTCAAGCAATGCACTTAGATTGCCCTTTCCAACTTCCTCCTTTGGTCTGCTGAGTTGTTGCTACGCTGCTCTCTGGCACACACTACATGCCAAACTATTTAAGAGGGAGGATCCCTTTGGGCAAATACAATAACAAGGATACTTCTATTTTTCTAAGAGACTCAAACAGAAAGTTTTAACTCAGCGTATAAGGTTGCATGACATCATAACTTATGGTTTCATGATTTTGGACATTGTACACAATTATAAGGTAAGAGAAAGGAGTTATTGTCATTATATCAGTAATTATTTGCCAGTGAAGTCTTAAAATGTTTTCAATCTAAGTCTGAATTTGAACAAAATAGTGAGAAAGATCTAAAATCTAAATGCTTGCTATGTACTTTTTAGATATAGTTTTGTTTAACCCTTTGTAATTTGAGCAGATTGGCTGGATTTCTTTCAAAACATAGGAAGAGGGTGACTAGCAATTTAACAGGAAAAGGCCACCAAAATCAGCAAGGATTTGGTAAAATGTTCCAATTAAATTACCTGAAAATAAGCTTAAAAAATCTGTATCTATCTAATAATCATATCTATCTAATAATCCCCCCCGGCTAATGATCAGATTATTTCATTGTAAACTTTTACTAATAGTTTGCAGTTTGTGTTTTTGAGAGAGAAATCAAACCAATTTACTCATGTTTCAGAGGTTTAAATGCTAGTAAAAGGCACCTGAACAGAGCACAAGAAAACTGATGTTGATCCAGATGTTAAAGGGTTAAATGGTTTATATTTCATAAGAGATAGAAATCTGAGAATGCAAGTGCTTGTGTTGACTCCGTAACCCAGCAAACTGCATTTGCAACCAAATGTAGCTATAACATTGAAGAGCTGATTTTAATGTAAGGGTGTTTACATGCATATTGATTAACAGTGTGGACATTGTAGCTCTGTTGTTGTCCTGCTGCATTGTTCAAAAGTTGGGAGACTTCTGTATTTATAATGATGTCAACATCCTCAGACAGCCTTAAAACTATAAACACTACCTTGAAAGCCAGTGTGCTGGAGTGGAGACAGCTGAAACAATTAGAAAATGTGCTTAAATCCTTATCTATAATAGAAGTTATTATTATAGTAAATACATACTTGTACCAATAATGTTAATATCACTGTGTCTGTGACAGCATGCTGATGAAGAAAGCCATTTTGTTTTACAGATGTGGTTGTGGATTTGGATTGGTTTTAACCTCATCACAAAAGTGCACGGTTATGCCAGTGGTTACTTCCCAGATGCGTGTGAAGATATGTTACCTAAGCATAGGGGTAGAAATGGGGTGTACTATAAACCTCTGAACACTATATTGCCCTTTGATGTCGATTACGAACCCAACACAGCAGGAGACGCTATTGTAGGTACAGAGACTTTACCCTTTTCTTCACCATCAATCTCTGCTGCAGTGATCACAGTGCAAAGTTATTACTGATCTCTTTCTTCATTTTCTGTCTCATCACTGTCACATAAATAAATCTTTAAACCACTGTCCAGTTACTCTCCGAAGCAATGCCTCTACACAGTTCAGAGGATTTATGTTGGAGGCTCGAGACGGCGACACAGACCATATTGTTGGACAATTCCACCTGCTTCAGTCTGATAGGACTCGACTCCTGACATGCAATAATAGAGCAGTAAGTAACCATCCCATCTCAACATCATTAGAGAGGTAAATGTAAATGAATATTCGCACTTTCCATTTGTATTTCATTTAATTAGATTTAACTGAACCACAGACTGTAAAATTAATAAAAATAGCTTTGGAACTTTGACTATTGCCATCTTTTTTTGGACAATATTTGGGCAAGAGGCATGTGAAGAGGCGAGGAGTGGCTCTGACTAACAGATTGCGGCACAGACAACCTGTCATTCAAAGCGGCCCACCTTTAATTATGTGTAACTTTAAGCCTTAATAAAATGTAAACAAGTGATTTATATAAAAATTCACCCCAGTAAGAATGTTATAATTAGCTATAGAGACCAGAACTGTGTCTTTGTACCAGGCTGTAAATAAGTTTATTTCTGCTGTTGAGTTGAGCATTTTTCCACGTGGTTCTATGAGGACTGAGAGCCAGACATAGAACTGCAGTTTTTGGCACCTCAGCATTGGCTTTTTTTTCAGCCCTCGAGGTTTCTGCTTGAATTGAACATTAACTGGACATTGAATATGAAACCCTTATCAAGACTTCTTATAGATGTTGCTCCTACTTTTGTCTCTCTCTTCAGGGAAGTGCTGTCAGTAACAAAGGGAATATAAGAAAGACTTCAATTAAAGTTCAATGGAAGCCACAAAAGGGGATCAAAAATATCATTTTCAGGTATGTTTACACTTTGATTGACTACCAAAAGTCAAGATTATTGGACAGTACAGAACAAAATGATTAACATTAACATCTGTGTCTGTCTGATATTTTTTAGAGTCACATTTGTTGAGTCTCTTGCCAGATTCTGGAAACCAGTGAATGTCATTTTACCTCCAACCACCACACCAAGCACGACCACTAGTACTACAACACTAAGCACGACCACTAGTACTACAACACCAAGCACGACCACTAGTACTACAACACTAAGCACGACCACTAGTACTACAACACCAAGCACGACCACTGGTACTACAACACCAAGCACGACCACTGGTACGACAACACCAAGCACGACCACTGGTACTACAACACCAAGCACGACCACTGGTACTACAACACCAAGCACGACCACTGGTACTACAACATCAAGCACGACCACTGGTACCACAACATCAAGCACGACCACTGGTACCACAACATCAAGTACGACCACTGGTACCACAACACCAAGTATGACCACTGATACCACAACATCAAGTACGACCACTGGTACCACAACATCAAGTACGACCACTGGTACTACAACACTAAGTACGACCATTGGTACTACAACACCAAGTACTACAACAAGTTCAAAGACACCAAGTACGACAATAAGTTCTACAAAGTCAAGTACTACAATAAGTACTACAACACCAAGTCCTACAATTGGGACTAAAACAACAAGTACTACAATAAGGACTGCAACAACAAGTACTACAATAGGTACTGCAACACCTAGTAATACAAGTGATTTTTATTCAACAGAGCCAAGTACTGCAGAACCAGACAAGACCAGCAAACAACCTTTTAACCTATTAGGGGTAAGAAGTAACACAGAATTAGATTTTATTGATGTTTTTTTGCATTGAGCACAAATCTGCGCATATAATATTTAAACTATATTTTTATTTACAGAACTCCTTTTTGTGTCTCTTGGTTAATCTTTAGGGAGTAGGTACTGGGGTGATGAATCTCAGAAGTGCTGTGGTGGTAGTCAGAATGGTAAGATATTAAGAAAGTCACGTCACCCAGTAAATGTACAGGTGCTACCAGTAAAAATATACCAAAGTATTCATTTCCCTTCGCGCTTTCTTTTTTCTTCAGGAACTGCCCAATTTATATTTGATCACCCTTGTCAACAGCCCCTGCTCTCACCATCTAAGTAAGGTAAGGCATTAGTTATAGAGATTGTGTTGTCATAGTTACTGTTTCAGGTTCTCGACATCTCACAGTCTTATGTTATTTCCTGTAAATCCCTTGTCTGTAGGAAGGTAATTTGAATCTGGTGCTAAAATGGCAGCCCCTGCTACTATCAATTAAGACTGTAGAGAGGTAATTACAGAATTTCAATACACTGAATAACTCTTGCAGAAAATATCTACTGTTAAATGTATAAAAAGGATTTGATTTTTCTGAAAATCGTCAGGAACTTTAAAGGAAGTGTGTAAGATTTAAGGAGATTTAGTGGGAGTGCTGATTGCAGCTTGCTGAAATTTCTCCAAATGAAAGTTTCTTCAGTGTTTATTGTTCAGGAGGTTTTTACCAGGAGCCAAATTATTCACAGAAAAGTCTTCCTCTACAAAAAAACAAACCAAACCAAAACAAAACAAAAAAACAAAAACAGGTGATTTAAACCTAAAAACACTTAATGAAGCAGCTTCACATTTTAAAAAAGGTTTTCTGAAGCTCTTGTCTCAGAGGGGCTACTAACTATGGTGGCTGATGCAAAAACAAAAGTGACCTTATCTAGAGTCAGTGTTTGGTTCGTCCCTTCTGGGCTTCTGTAGAACTATTTAAGTGTAAAATGGCAGTCTCCATAACTGTGGTCCTGCACCCTATGTCAATAAAAACATGGCTCATTCTGAGTAAACAAAACATCAAAAAATATTATTTTCAGTTGATTATACATTTAATAAAGAATACTTATATTCTCTTCCATTTCTGCCAAAATATTCCCCATAATCCACAATGGACCTTTACTGGTAGATTTGATGTAATTAGTGGCAGTCATTTGCATTTTATGCTTTTTTGTTTTAAGTGTATTTTTTTCTGAAATGTTTTATGTCTTTTTAAAAATGTAATTTTATCTTTAAAGTAAAAGCCCATGTAAGGTAATAATCAAAATAGGGTCTGAACACCATATGGCTCAGTCAATATCATTTGATTATGTGTCTTTGCCTTTAAAAAGGAACACTCAATGAATACACATTTTGACAAATTATTAAGATAACTGAATGTGCCTTTTATTTCTTTGGTAGGTGTTAAAGATATTATGCTGTCTGTTTTGTGCGGCAGTTGAAATATTGGCCCTGATCTTGTTTTGTTTGGCTGATTCCATAAACGTGAGTAATAACAAGTGGTGTACAAAATTTTTCTACATCTATCCAAATTTCTGAATTGTATAAGGTCTTTTTTCAGTGTGGCTGTATTTTACTGTGTGTCTCTTTGTTGGCATGTTTAGATCACTCTTGTTGCTCTTTTGTGTGTGGCAATGGCGATTAATTTCATAGAGCTGGTAATCATCTGTCTGCCTATTGGACCCAGTCACGAACTGTGAGTTCAGTTTTCTCCTCTTCTTTGACCAGAAGTAACCAAAAAAGAAAAGTTTTACTAAAAATATTTGTGGTTAATTTGAATTGTTAGTCATGTTTTATGTATTTCACTTGCTTGCTTACCTGTTTACTCATTCAAAATATTTATACATACATACTATCATAAATGTGTTTGTCTCGTATGACTGCAATGGTGCTTGGCTTCCCATATACAAACAATCTATCAGAAAAAAACTTTCTGTCTTTATGCCTGCATATTTGGCATGACCCTTACATTAACACTTTGAGTACAGCTGATTTTGTTTTTCTTTTGTTCTGTTCAAGAAAAGAGATATCCGATTTTATTGTCCAAGTGTGCTCTGCCATCCATGGGATTTTTACAAGTAAGAAAATTCACCTGGTTTTAATCTTTAAAATAAACTGCATTAATTTATGTATGTGAAAAGACTTATTAAATGTTATTAAATCAATAGTTTGATATTTTGGGAAACATGTTTATTTGCATTCTTGTGGACAGTTAAAGGCCCAGTGTGCAGGATTTCACCAGATTTTGTTAACCAATAGCTCTTTTTCTGTTAGTTAGTTAGTTAGTTTGTTTTTCAGTCTGCATGTTGTCTTTTATGTTTACGACTTTTCCCTCTGAAAATATGCCCTCCTCAGTCCACTCCTCTGTAGTTAGGCCGCCATAAATGTTGAAGATGACCTCAAATGTATCCAAATTGTGGCTGTTTTTTAGCTAGATAGGCAGCCAGTCAGCTAATTAGTTTGTTAGTAGTTTCTAAGGTTACTAGACTATGTGGAGTGCTGCAGAATGATGTAAAGGAATGAGATTATGTGGTTATATACGGTTATTATATCATGACAAACAACCAGTCAGATTGCTTGATTTGACCTATCAATTTTATTATCTCATTCTACTCTAAGAAAGAATGCAAACAAGCACATTTTCATCCGAAATGTTGATGTATTCCTTTAAAATGAGTCAAGCTAACTAACGTCACAGCTTGCACCATCTCTTCAGATAATTGTCATTACTGATTTGTTGCTCAGATTTCCAAATCTGTTTCACCGACAGTTGCTGTCATCTTTGTTGGTGTTTTGGAGAATGACAACTGTGGAAAGAACAGGAAAGACTCCTGGCTTTTAAAAGTGATGATTGCTTACTCAGTGTGGATACTCCTGTTTGTAATTTGTTTTCTCATGGGAAGCACTCAAAGAAAAACAATACTGGGAAGAAGCAAAAAGAAAAAGGTGAGAGTCTGTCTGCATCACGAGAATATAACAAATTAGTAAATGTTTGATAACATTTTTTACTGTCTACTGCCACAACAAATCATGCATTACATTAATAATCAAGTTCACATCGGCTTTTTGTTTTGTTTTTGTACATTTTCAGAGGAGACTCGCTGCAGCCAAAGGGATTAATGCACTCTCAGTGTTCTTCATGTTTGGAACAATATGTTTTGCTGTAGCTGTCACTTTTGGAGTATTTTGGTGTCAAGAAAAGTAGGCGTGTGCATAAAAGTGTGTTGGTACTTTGCATGTAAGAGTCAGTTTCAGTTTTATGTATGCATGCACATGCTTAAAAGGGCATACTTTTTACTTGTATGTATTTGAGCTTGACACTTGTTTTTGCACTATTCTCTTTACTGTGTGTTTTGTACATTTACTTCTGCTGTGACCTGCAAATTCTATCCTCCTCTGGGATAAATAAATACATCTTTTTATATCTAAATAGCAGCCTTTGTAAGGATCATTAGGTTTTGCCTTAAAAGGGGGCCCAAAATTTTAAACATCAAAAACTAAATTTTTCTGCACTGGTGAATTTTTGTAACAATTTGTGCATTTTCTGCATCAATATATATAGTGTAAATGTGCTTTAATAGCTTTATTGGGGAGGACAAATGTCCATGTTGTAAATATCAAGGGGGACGTGCATCCCACCTGAAATCTGTGCTTATATTAAAATGTATGTTGATATAATATGAAATTATGTTTTTTTTTTCTTTTTGATGTCATAAGACATGTAAATACCACATGTTGATTCCAGTCTCATAATAAAAGTAAAGTCCCAGTTTGAAAATGCTTAATTCATACCAGCACATACCATTTAGACAAAACAGACTGGATGACGATTCAGTGTTTATACATGCTATATTACAATAAAATTTTGTTTTTCACTTTCCAAGGAATGTAATAAATTAAGTCCTGTCACTCTTTTTCAGAGTTAAGAACATCATTAAGGTCAAACTACAAATATTTACTTAAGATACACTCGCTTGTGTATCTCTGCCACACCCAGTCCTCTTTAAGGGAATATTTTAGTGGTGTTACAATGCCCATGTTTTGTAAATGTATGAAATGTGCTTCTTGTATGAAACAACAAGTCAAGTCATACCTCATATAACTACGTACTGGGTTCATAAACAGTTTAAGAAGGATACCACATGTGGAGCACTCGCTCATGACGTGGATCTCCCCTTGTGCTTAAGGGCAAAGGTAAGTCAAACAGATTCAACTGAAGTACTTAATAACTGCATCACTCTATTGCTCACAGAACTATTTGAGGTCATGGAAATACTTAGTCAAGTGTGTAAGGTTGAGTAAAATGTGTCACTGTGATCAATATTAAATAATAATGACATAAAGTTTATTACATGATGTCTTGATATAATCATATCAGAATTTGTCCATAAAGGCAACATACAAGAGTCCACTTTGAAAGGCAGTCAGTAAATAGCAGCAGTTAAGTCTGTAATTAATGAATGCATGTTATTCCTGTGCGAACCACATTATGCAATTCAAATGAATGCCATTGTTGTTGATTCATTTATAAGACCTACATTACATCCTTTATCTTTATTACACATTTATCTTATTTTAATACCTAAAAAAATATATTAATTGTCAATAAAATCTACAGCAAATTTTGTGTTTACAAGGCAGGATTAATTAATGATTGTTCATTTTTATGATTCTTTATAAAGGAGCAACCTTCAGCTATGTCCACGTTCAGGTAAATGACTCACCAATCAAAGTCCCAGCTATCAAACTGATAGCTGGGTACTGAAGATACTGAAACACATCTTAAAATAACTTAGCTACTGATTAAACTTGCTGTAACTTTCTTGTGTCTAAGCACAACACTGACAATGGCGCAGCAGTTACACATTTTCACTTTGATGCTCCTGGTGAACAAAAGCACAGGGAATATTTTTAGTCATTTTACACAGTTGTGTTCTAAATACATTTTTATCATGTCATGTTTTACAAGATAAACAGCAAGTGACTTTAATCTTTAGTCACAAACTCCCTTCTCTGATCTTTCATTGTATAAATAGTTTTTTGTCTTGTACTGAATCATACCTCTTAGTAAATGATTAAACTCCTGCATTTTTGGCACAGTTGTATTTCCCCACTTTCAAAGCTGAATACTATACTCTTGTGGGACTGTCACGATGACTTTGACAGTATACCCCTTTAAAAAAAGAAGGTCAGTGTTATTGACTATATAACAGGAAAAAAAGTCAAAGTGCTCTTTAATTGTTCTGAAGTCAAATGTTACCAGCGGAGGACTTTTCTCTAAGCACAGAGAGGAAACGCAACCATGGGTTACATTAATGATTAACTCTTCATGTTATCAAAATAATCTTTATTGAAAATATACACATATTCATGTGACGAGAACAAAATTACCGCAGAGTGATAATAAAGGAAGAATGAGGAAAGAACAGGAATAACACTTACCTGTATTTTGAAATTCAAATTTGCATAAATCAGAAAAAAAGTAAGAATGCTTGTTTGAGTCTTATGTTGTCAAGATAAAGTATCAAGTGATTGTTAAATGTCTCTGTATTTTTCAAAGGCACATTTTGTGACTTGCTGCCAAATATTATGTTTTTGTTTTTTTGTTGTTTTTTTTAAGAAATTCAAATCACTTGGTGAGAACTTGCATGTTTTAAAGTTGTAACATCAGAAATACATTTCAGTGGTTTCAACAGGTGCAAAGACCAAATGTTTTTATGTTCAATATATATATATATGTAACAGTTTTCAAAAAATATTCCAATCTAGGAAAGAGACAAGGCATCACAAATATACACATTCAGAAAACAAGAATATAAAATATTTATAATATATAATT
Source organism: Plectropomus leopardus (assembly GCF_026936395.1). Taxonomy (NCBI): domain Eukaryota; kingdom Metazoa; phylum Chordata; class Actinopteri; order Perciformes; family Serranidae; genus Plectropomus; species Plectropomus leopardus. The sequence goes on along the minus strand of NC_142180.1, from coordinate 25,941,925 downwards.
AAAAAACCAGCACTCTTGATAAGATGGATAGTTAAAGCAAAACTTTTTTAGTGCAAATCCAACTATGTACAAAAGAAAATTAAATGAAGGGACACACATCTCAATGGGGATATTAAGAAGAATTATCGACTAATGTAGAATAAGTAAGATTTGATATAGCAGAAGAAATATGAATTTCCACCATATATGAAGCTTTCCACACAAATAAAACTGTTTTGTTCCAAAGAAGGAGCCAGTGTAATGCATGCTGATCATCCTCAAAAAACTCTTCTTTCGGATTGATGACACAGAACAAATCAATCAAACTAAGGCTGGGCGATATGGTGGAAATCAAATATCACAATATCTTTGACTAAATACCTCTATATTGGTATTTCAACGATATTGTAAGGTTGACTATTTGTGCTTTCGCAAAATATTTACACAAAGAGATCTCTCATATTTGTCAGAAATGTGGATTTAATGACTAAATGGGCAAAGGGAAATAATAAAATAGCAAACAGTCTGATAAGTTCAGAAAACCGCATCAAATTACTGTAATGCAGCCAAAATTTGACAAATCTAGTCTCATATCATGACATCGATATACTATCGATATATTGCCGGGCCCTAAATCTAAACTATATATTGTATACTAAATCTGCATTAGAATATGCATTTCGTACCCCTCTATGGAAGTGGAATGATGGTGTCTCTGTAAACATCCTTATGGAAAAGTAAATAAATGTATGAACGGTAAAAAAAAAAAAAAAAATCAGTGCTGGACATCTTCTGAGCAGTTAAAATGAATCATCGACATTGGACTGCAACGTGAGTACATCCTCGTCTCTGACAGAGAGAGGTGAATACAACCTTCAGAGATTTTAACTCATGTCTTCTATATGTGTAATTGCTACAGCAAAAAACGTTATATTTACATGTTACTTCAGTTTCACAGCTCCTGCACGGTGCCAAGGAGGATCGGGCTGGTTCAAAGTGGTATTCTGACCTCCTCTTTTATGGCCGGCTCGGTGGATCAGCATCCTCTCTGCTCGACTTCCTTCTCAGACATCACCGGTAAGGCAAGATGGGAGATGCGGCTCCACAGTCCACCATACTTGTCAGTGTCCATCTTGTTGAAAGTAGTTTGGCTGCTGGAGTCCACAAGCCTTTCCTTGAGATAGTCGTGCACCAACTCTTCCACTTCCTTCAGACTCTGCCCCCCCTTGACCTCATCTTGAGGAAGTTGCACAGTAAATAACAAGAACACCCGCTTGTACGCGGCGTTCTCGTGGTCACAGTAGCGATAAAAAATGAGAGTGGAGCCTGGAGGCAGCTCCTCAAAGCGATGAATGACAGCCACTGGTTGGTCGCCTTCAAAGGCTGCTCGCAACTGACTGTCTATGTCCAGCTTCACATCATCGCTGTCCTGGCTGGCTTTGCTGGCTCCATCAATGTGGAGGACAGAAGCGTTGAGGGCAGAGGAGAAGGAGGAGGCCAGCCCCCGAGCCAGGCAGCGCAGCGTCCTCTCAGCACTGCGGCCTGCGGTTAAGATCAGACTGACTGGCTCTGTGGGCTGGGCCTCTCTGAGGTGCCTCTCCAGGTGGAGCTTGCTCCTCTTCCACAACTCAGGCCGCTGACTGGGGAACTGGGCCTCAAGAAGAGAGAACTGATCTGCAAACTTATCTGGCTTTATATCGAGGGATAGATGCTTTCCAGTGTCCGCAGTCTTTATTGTTTTGTATGCCAGCAACACAGCAGAACAGAGCAGCACCAGGAGAATTAAACGGCATAAACACCACATGAATCCTGAAAGGACACAAGGTCAATTTCAAATGTAGTATTGCAATGAGGGGTGGGCGATGTATCAGGTATACTCGACGTATAGCAGTTTGTTCCACGTGGAATGTATAAATGACTATATCACCAACACCGAGTTTAAATTGTTGCGTCATTTTTAAAAATTACAACTGGCACAGAACTTGCGTCGGCTCTCTCAGTTTCTGCTAAGGCTCTCTCTCTCTCTCAGACAAACACATAATGCCACCACGGAGCACCAGTGCAACCTGCAAATGCTGTCAACGTGTGAACTGGAAAGCTGTTATTGTGTGTCCAGCTCACAGTGAATCAGTTCTCACAATTAAAGGCGCCGTGGTTACCGTCAAACTTTCTGCTAACTGCTAACATCAACCTGTTAACCAGAAGCTTCAAGTTCACTGCAAAACATTAACACTTCCAATGTAACCAGTGTTTCCACTTTTGTTCTTTCCGTTTCAGTACTTTAGTATAACAGTATTTTATTGAGCTTTATGATATGGCAGTGGCAACTTTGTTTGAATTTACTGTAACTGCAGTACATTTTTGTATTTTAATAGTCTACCGTAATAGGAGATATAGCCTAAAAATATTGCAATATTATTTTTAAGCCATATAGGGCAGCTCTTCTTGCAGTTCATGTGGAAAAGTACATTTGTGTGTAAAGATAATGTAATTAAAATGACCAGAGCTTACCCCTACATGAATATCCAGAGCTTCTCTTGGTAACAGATGCTTTCTTCATCCCTTCTAAAAGAGAAAATTTCATGAAATCAATGTCAAACGTGTTACATTAGATGTTGCTAATGGCAGAAATATTCAGTTGAAGCTGGATTACCTTGTTTTTTGGGTTTTAAACTTTCTTTTTGTGTTGGAATGTTATTCAGGCGTTGTCGCATTGTGTAGGATTTCTCCGAGGCTGGATACACTGGGATATAGTGGTTAACTGTCGTTGTCCCTGAAAGTGAAGCAGAGTTTATTGATGCAACTTTAATTCCATTGAAATTTAAATCCATTGAATGGATGCCCATTGCAATTTCCTTGATTAACATCTGCCTAAATAAAAATGTCTACAATACCAGTGCTCTTGGCTTTGGCCTCCATCGTCTTCTTGTAGTCGGCCATGCTGGTAACCTTGGTCTTCGGCACATCATGTCTGTTTGCTGGTGGTCTGATTTGTGTGGCAGACTTGGTGAGGTCTGCAGGTTTTTTTGTTGGTGGTTTTGCTGAAAACAAGAAAGCCAGATTGGGACGAATGTGTTATCCTCTCTTAATGTAATCATTCTCGTGCAGAATAAAGCTATAGCCGTTTCCTACCTCTCGTTTTCATCCAGTCTGCATCTTCAATTACATCATGGTTGGGTCTGCAGCGCTCACCAAGCAAGACACGAGGGGATAAATTCATATCTCCAAGGGCGCCTGATACAGAGGAAAAACCTTGATTCAAACAAAACTGCTTGACTACTTGAGATAAGATTTGATGAATGTAAAGAATCCTATGACTCAAAGATTAATAATGTCATTTAAACAATCACAGTAGACCAAAACGCCAGGTTTTGTCATTTAAAGTCACCTGTAGATATTACTAGCTATGTAATAATTAATTTAATAACATCTGCTTTGGGGGAAAAACAGACGACTGTGTTCTAATATTATTTGGCTGGCACTGAAACAATTAGTTGATTAACTGACTAGTTGATCAACAAATCTGATAATTAATCTTTTAAGTCATTTATCAAGCAGAAATTCACATTTGCTGATCACACCTTACGTGTGACGATGTGCTGCCTTTTTGAGGTTTATATACTTGTCAATGATAGATTTTTGTACTTTTGGTTGTCTAAAACAAGCAAATGTGATATTCCTGCTTTGGGCTCAGGGGAATTGTGAGTGACATTTTCTTATTAGGATTTACAGAACTTTTCATCAAAAAAAAAAAAGAAAAGAAAAAGGGCTGATTGATAATAAAAATATTAATTACGTGCAGCCCTTACCTCTGCAAATTTCTGGTTTAGTGCCATGAGAGGAATCCTCCATAATATCCATTTCCTGGTCTTCATTTTTCTCCACATCTTCAGCTGACTCCTGGACATCCATCTCATTGTCATCACCACTGCCGCCCACTGCTCCTCCAGTCTCCACCCGGCTCTTCTTTGTTGGGGACTCTGTTAAGTGGGAAATAAAAGTTGACATTTTCTTTACACCAAAATAGTACAGACTGAAACTGTCACGGCAAGGCAAATACTGCTCACTAAAAGGTCCCACGTTGTAAAAAGTCTGATTACCATGTTATGTTTTTTCATAGATATAAAGCAGGTTAAGGTTCTGTATTAATAGTGTGAAAATATCAACACGTTCAGTCTACAGAAAAATGCACACAATCCGTATTCGAAAACTGTGCCTCTAAACAAGCTGTGTGGGTTTCCTTGAAGTTTTGATTTTAAGACTATACTATATAATGGCCCTTTTTACACAGATATCACGCTATGGGGCTGCTACTAAGTCCCATCTTTGTGACTCCTTTCCATGTTTACACAGAACCAAATGACGGTAGCATCTTTCCACTCGAGTGTGTGATTTTAAATATGCCATTTAACACACCGTAAGACAATGGGTGAATACAGATGTGGGGGTTTGTGAACAATAAACCATGAAATCATGTGCTAGTGTGAACATAAAATACAAGTATGAACCTTAAAATTTAGCAGAATATAGGACCTTTAAGCATCCCAAATTTTCACTGAGCTAGACATTAAAGTCTATCTGTCTGTCTGTCTGTCTGTCTGTCTATCCTACCTTCATCCTCTGAGCCATTCTCCACGTCTCTTGAACCATTCACAGCTGAAACAGGGACTTGATTTTCCAACCCCTTTCTTGTCCTCTTCAGTGGACCTCTGGGGGTCGGTTCAAAATTCAGAACTAACAAAGAAGCAGAAAGACATTAAGTTATTAGCGAGTAGGAAATCTCATGATGACTGTTTGAATACATTAATTGTTAGCACTTTCATCCCAGCTGTTTGGCAGATGCATTTATTGCTTATTTATTGTTTTTAACTTATGTAATCTTACCCGTGGAAGAGGATGTTTTTTTAATTTTTTAAAGAGGGCTGACATATTATCAACCTAAACAATTACATGGGTCAATACTGTGCATTTTGCAGATTATCATTATGTACATTTTACTAAATTATTTAATTAAAAAGTGACAAAAAAGTGTCAGCGTGGAGGGAAGTTTTACTTTGTAAATCCTCAGGGAACTATTTTTACGTTCATTCATTTTTTATATAAATTTCCACTTCATAAAAAAGTTGCAGGGAACTTGCTGTATACGACGTTGCAAGTGTCTGTTTTAAATTAACATTTGCCAAAGGCATTTAATCAAAGTTCTATGTTCTATGAGTTTGTTATTATCCAAATTCTAAATTTTAGACACAGATATTCATTTTTATTTTAAATGCATATGAGTGCCAAATATCTGTTATCAGTCTTAACCACTAATAACTGATATCAGCCCCTGGAAAACCAATATCAAACGACCCCTAGATTTTAAGTGTTTGAATGTCCATTAAGTTTTTCGGTGTATGAAAAGAAATCCCCGTTATAGAACAAGAAAGACATCTATTCTCCTCTACTTTATTGAAACGATGTGATGTAACCTCCAAGAGTAAAGTAAGCTTATTTATATATCCTTGTACCAAATAACAGGACAAATTTACTCTTAATTTCACTCCAATTAATATAAAATCAGACATTAATTTAAACGTTAAAAAATTCCGTACGAGTATGTGATCTAACATCGTAACATACCAAATAACTCCTGCAATACATTGTAATGGTTTCTAATTTGTGATTTTTTTGTCTAAGGAATGAAAATACAGTGATAAAAACAGCTAGCTAATTAGTTTAAGCTGAAATTCACGCGGGTTTATCGTTAAACTCTGAGTTAGCTAGCCTCGAAAGCTAAGCTAGCTAACGGTGCTAACCTAAACTCACCTTTGACGTTTCCGGACGAGTGTCTCGCCGAGCGTCTCAAGGGGCGAGGCGCCTCTTTTTCAGAAACCCTGGAATCCATTTATGATTAAAAAACGTGCAATGCTAACAAAATGTATCAAACAATACCAGGAAACATCGTGCCTACAAACACACAGGAATTTGACTTCCCTGTAGCTGATAGGGGAACCATTTTGTGACAGGACACCGTTGATAACCGGAAATAGGTTCCCACCACGGAAACACGGACACTACTGAAACGTTCCGCTTATGATCTGCCAGCGCGACACGCGAAACACAAGCTAAAAGATAAGGAAGCGTTATATCGGTCATATGCCATGGCGATGTGATCCAGGGCGCGTTTGGTGAGAAATGTTTATTAGAACAAACTATTCAACATATATTATGTTATTTCAGTCACACGAAGGCAGTTCTTACTGACTAAAATCATGTATTATGTTGCTAACTGTTACCAGCACCTCGTCTGTCACTTGACTGTCAATTAAGTCGTTAGCCGGTTAGCTAACGTTAATAAACAGTTTACGTATTTAAATTAGCTTCGTTCCCTCTCGGCGAGTTTTGCTAAAAGGGCGTTAACGTTAGTTACTTGCTAACTAACTGATACTTGAGGTTTGCCAACAGTATGTGCTTTGCACAGCTAATACAGTTGTAACTTAGCCCCCAGATTTTATCCAACAAACTCCAGGTTACTGGAAACAGACGAGTAATTGTTTACAACTTGTAATTTTAATAGTTAGTTAGTTATTTTGTTATGTGCTGACGTTTTAAAGCCAAAGCCTTGCATGTTATCTGTTGCAGATCCCTGTTGATTGATATCATGGAGAGTTTAAAGTGGTGTGTGGAGAAAACAGTGTCCCTGTTAACAAATACACAAACACACCATTAAAGACCTAAAAATGTGAGGAGAATCTGTCCTAAACTAATAAATATATTTGGGGCTCAGCTAGGGGTTGACAGATTATCGACCTGCCCAATTATTGGGGCCGATATTTGGTTACTTTGCCGATTACCTGTATCTGCGTTTTATTTTAATGATCGCTGATTAATTAATTAAAAAGTGCAAAGAACGTGTCTGCATGGGAAAAACGTTTACTTGTAAATCCTCAGGGAGCTATGTTTTAAAACAAATGTATTCTGTTTTTTTCGTGACTTTATTTTAAAAAAAAGTTGCTGGGAACTTGCTGTATATGATGATGAAAGTCTCAGTTTTGATTAAATATATTCCAAAGGCAAACATAACAAACATTTAAACAAAGTTTTTGTTGGAGTTTGTTATGTTTCAAGTTTTAAATATTAACAGAAATATTTTCTTTTTTTTTTGTAAATACATATAAGTTCCAAATATCAGTTATTGGTCTCATTAATTGGTATCGGCCCTGAATAAACAATATTGGTCAACCCCTAGTCTGGCAATAGAAAGTGCTATAAACAAAACCTCAGTTTAGAGAAATATGTCAAACCCATAGTTGCATCCTGCTTTCATCAACCAAAAATCTGGCAACAGCAAAGATATCCCTCTCCTGCCTCCAGTTCATCCAAATGTTGCTGCCAGGATTTTGACTCAGACTACATGATCACATTTCACAGATCCTGGTTTGCTTACACCGGCTACCCGCTGCTTTTAGAATAGATATCAAGATACTATGGATTACTTACAAAGTCCTGAGAGGCCTCGCTCCAAGCTACCTATCTGATCTGTTATTGCCTTGAGATCCTTAGATGCCACTCCCTGTTGTCCCAAAGGTCCAGATTAACTCATAAAGGAGATGGAGCTTTTGTGGTCAGAGCTCCTAGATCAGGGTCACAAACTCTGTCACATCTTTCAAATCACTTTTAAACACACTTTTTTAGAATGATTTTACTCATGCTTTCGGACATTTTTTACTCATACGTTTTTGCTCTGTACCTAGAGTTTGGCTTTTGTTCATTTTGTTCTCTCTATTTTTATGTTGTTTTGTTTTTTTAAGTTTAGCACTTTGTAACTGTGTTTTTAAAAGGTGCTGCATAAATAAAGTTTACTATTATTATAATGTTTTTTTTTATGCAGCTTTGAACCACCTCTTGAGTGAAGTGTCCCCGTCCAAAGACATGGCAGAGCAAGATACAGATCATCAACACACATCAGGTACTAAAACACTAATGACGAAGGCCAGATATCAGTTATAAATATATACAGCAGTTGTTTAAATTTAAACATCTCAATCTTTTTATTTGAAAGGCGAGAAAGGAGAACCACAGCCCACGATTATGGATCATGTCTCACCGTTTGATGAGAGAAAACTGAAAGAGACAGATGTTACTTTGCATGTAAAGCCTCAACTCTCAGATGGTAAGATATGCTAGCAGTAAACCATTCATTTTGTCTTTGCCAAATGCATCATCTGTACTAATCAACTATGGTCTCTGTCTCACCTAAAAAGATTCAGCTACACGACCAGCAAGCAGTGAGATGAACGAAGACAATGGTAAAGACACGGAGCAACATGACGTTAAAAGCAGTTATCACCTCATCATGCCATTCTTTCAGTTCAATCAAAAAGTCTTTCATAGAGAAACATTCACGGCCAAGAAGGCCTTTGTAGTATGTCCCTCCAGTTTTCGTGTACTCTGTTTTTTTTTTTCTTTAATGTTTATGGTGCAGAACATAAATCAAGGCCCCTTCTGTTCAGAATTTCTAAAGTTTAAGAACTTTATACAATTTGGGAGAAACAAAGTGTGCTAGAAAAGATTCTGTAAACTATTTCAGGAGGAGACTTAAGAAAGAAAATAGGATAGGCAGCAAGAATTAAACAACATATCGAGGTCATGTATCCAATACCTCTGCAAAATCTGGCTATTAAGGTCTTACATATTTCACCCATTTGATCCAGAGTCCAATGAAAACTCTTTTTTTAAAGGCGAATAGAGAAAGTAATCCTTCCCCTGACATAAATATTATTTACTATATCTATCCACTCCTGTATTGTGGGGGGTTCAGGAAGTAACCAGCGCCTTGTGAGGGCTTTTTTGCAAGCAGAAATCAAAATACCAAACATAACTATGCTCTGCTCTTAAGATTAGTTTGTCAGTATTGTGATCTTTTTGTTTTTGCAATGTGTCACCTACAGTAATCCACCCAAAGTGATTGTAAAGTGATTGTAAATGAACCCATAGGGCTAAATGTATTTGGAGGGAAAAGCAAATGGATCTTGAATAGTAATGAAAGTAGGTTTCTTAGATAAACATTAGCCAAACAATCAGGCAGACTTAGCTCAGATGACACTTGATTTCTGTTTTTTTTTGTTTTTTTTTACTACAGAAGAATTTACACCTCCAGATGAGGATACAATGCTGAATGTGAAGGAGAAAAGCACCCCATTTCAGGCTGATGAAGAAAGTCATAGTGATCACAGCACAGAGAAACAAAGAAATGAGCAACCGACCATGACAGCTGAGATTTCCAGTAAGTGTTCCTGTTCCTGTCAGAGTGTTACAACAAATGATTTGACATTATTATTCATCGTTTTCACCTTTGTTAAAGAGCGAGGGCACGAATGTTGACTCACTTTGTAAAAGCTTGCTACATACCTCCAACCAACCTCATTTGTTGCAGTTCTAAGTGATGTCAAAGTTTTGTGGCTACTCTCTGCAACGGGGCAAGGCCTACTCTAATGTGTTGTATCAAAGTTGATTTACGGTACGCTCTGTGCAGTGTTTGTGGTGTGCTGGTTCTGTGTAATAGCAGAGGTTGCCATCATGTCATTGCATTCACCATAAAACATCATCTCCATTGCTGCAAACATCACAAATATTGCTGAGTTGCAGAATCTTTTTTGGCTTGCAATAGCATTCGGTTTTCTGTCAAACAATAAGTTTACAATTTTTTAAGTCTATCTTAAAATAATACTGACGAGCCCTTTTCCAGTGTGAAATTCCCTCTTTGTGTTACTATCCTGCCGCTGTAGCTCAGCAAGGAAACATAAAGAGGGGATTTTATACCAGATCCACATGAAGTTATTGTAAAAAAAAAAAACAACAACTTGTAAGGCAAAATATATATTAAAGAAAGAGCATAATAGTCCTGAACATGTACCAGGTCTGGAATAGTAGTGAAAATATGCCTTAGGAATTGAAATTAAACATTAGCCAATCTGTCAGACTTAATTAGGTGATGCATGATTACTGATTTTACAACAGAAGAATCTTCACTTCTAGATGAGGACATAACGTTGAGTGTGAAGGAGAACAGCACCCCACTTCAGGCTGATGAAGAAAGTCACGGTGACCACAGCACAGAGAAACCAAGAAATGAGCAACCGACTGTGACGGCTGAGGAGATTACAAGTAAGTGTTCCTGTTCCTGTCGAAGTGTTGTAACAAAGAATTGAGACATTATTATTCATTGTATTCAACCGTAATGCTTCCCTCCAACAGGGGCATGGCTCAGTTTACTGTGTTGTGTGTTGTCTGTGTATGCTCTATGCTGAGTTTGTAGTTGTTATTGGATTGTATTAAAAATTATCATCGTCTCCTTAAATACTGTGAGATCAAAAATGCAACTCTTGATTTTTAAATTGAAATGTAACCGTAGAGACAGTGATGCTTGAGCTGCTGTGGAGGTTAACCTGTTCGATTGTTATCAGGACAATACCACACTGGGGAGGAGAAAGAACCAGAGACAACCACCCCACCAACCCTGGGGGACCGAAGGGACCAAGTAGACGGACCTGATACAGAAACCCCGGATACTGACAACATAAACGCTGAAGCTGAGGAGAGTAAGTCTGACTTTTCTAACGTAACAGGCAGTGAACACTGACCAGAAGCCAGTTAGGAGTACAAGAATGTAGCTGCACAAGTTACTTCCAGCAGTTGGGGTGTCTATTTAGTATAGTTTGTGCTAATCTATTTTTCCTTCATTTGTCAGATGATAGAAGCCACGTGGAGGAGGTTTTAACTCCTCAGGAAGAAGAGGAGAAAACATTCACTCCTCAGGCAGAGACCATCGGTCCTACCACTCAGGAGACTGCTGAGGCTGAACCTGAAGTTTCAGTGGTTACTAGAAATATTGGAGGTAATCTTGTTTTTTTATTCTTCTGTTTATCCTCTCTTGCTTCTTTTTAGTGATTACTAGCTAAACAAATGCAGCTCAGTGATTGTCATTCAAAAATGGATCTTTAACATTGTGTTTTGTAAATTACGTAATACACAAATTTAAATAACTTAAGCTAAGTTCACACTACACATCTTTCAAAGTTGCCAGATTGCTGTGCTGTACACTACACAACTTGTAATCAGGAATCTTGAAGTCTGGGTGGTTTAAACATGAATTGACTGGTGACAGGGGGTCACACACTACAGCCTCTATTCCACTGCACAAAAAAAATGCCCACTAACATCTGACTTTTTAATGTAATGGAAAAAATTATAATCAGCATTTACAATGAGGTCAAATGACTCAGCTGTCATCACAAGTATTTGGCTCTGGTTGGCATTGATGGAAACACAACAACCACATGAAAGCGCTTATTTAAACCCAGAAACCAGCATGATGCAATTACATGCTGATACAAAGTACTGTTCGTCTCCGCCCACGCAGTGTCCAAACATCGATCCAAATCAGTCTGCACTGAGTTGGAAAGAGAGACTTTATAAGTACAAGATATATGAAAAGAAGTAACCACCATAAAGTTTTCACTGGCCTCCATGCTGCTTTCAACTTTTTACTAACCTGTTTTCTGGCCTGTCCATGATATTGAATGTGATACACCAAAAACACACACACACACACACACACACACACACACACACACACACACACACACACACACACAGAGGCCTGTTCACTGCAGAGCCGTGCACACAGCTCTGGTCTACTGATAATGGTAAAGCATTCTGTAGCCCATTTCTAGCAGGTTTACTGATGCTCAAAAAAAAGACTTTTTAACATGTGTTAATTTTGGGGGTAAAAAGGGTTATTCCAGGTTTGTTACCAGGAAGAATTCCTCAAGGAGTATTTCTTTTGAGGCATAGGTCGACCCAACATGGGGTCAGGGCGTGCTTAACGGAAATGATCAAAGTCAAAAAGGGGAAAAAAAAACAGCATTCAGAGTAAGTTGTTAGGCTAATCACTTACAAACGCATATGTGCAATAGTCTACTTCCCCTCCTGTCACTTTCTCTCTCTCCCTCTCAAAACCACACACAAACCTTGGAAAGCACTGCTTGTCTTTGTCTATAACCCAAATCGTGTGCTCTTATTTGCTGTTTTACCCTGTAAAGAGGAGGGCATGACCTGTGTCACTCTGCCTCTTAGTGGCTCACCCTGATATTCTTGATCTAACCATAACCAATCTTACTCCTCATGCTTCAACCGAAACAATCCAAAACCAGAGCAATGAGTATTAGCCAGTCATAGGGAGAGTAGGGTGGGTCATGCTTTTGCCAGATAGATAACATGGTAGATATCAGGGGACCGTCTACAATGCACCGACAAGACTCTCAGGTTTTGCCCCTGAATAGCTCACACAAAGCACTCAAGTGCCAATTTGCAAGCACCAAGGTCACAACAATTTACCTCCGATCTGGGGATTTCGTTGGGAAGCTCTAAAAACTGTCAGTGCGTGGAAAATCTGAGCTAAAGTCATTTAATGTGAACTAGGCATTATGTATTACTGATAAAATACTGATTCAGACAATATATGTGCCTTCTGTCAACAGGAAATAGAATATACCTGATAGCAGGTATATTGGGGTTAGTTTTGGCCATCCTGGTGTCACATCTCCTCCAACCCGAGTCTCCACCTCAGAAAGATGATGTGCGGCAAATCGACATCTTCCTCAGGCAGTTGGAGAAAGTAAAGACTCAGTTCCCAAACCAGCGTGCTGAGCTTTGGAGTAGGAGCAAGATCCACTTGCTGAGGCACCTGCAGACAGCCCAGCCCACTGAGCCAGTCAGTCTCATCCTGACTGCCGGCCACAGAGCCGAGAGGACGCTGCACTGCCTGGCTCAGAGCCTGGCCTCTGCCTTCTCTTCTGCCCTCAACGCCTCCGTCGTCCACATTGATGGAGCCAGCAAAGCCAGCCAGGACAGCGACCAGGTCAAGCTGGACATCGACAGCAAACTGCAGGGAGCTTTCGAAGGAGACAAACCTGTGGCTGTCATTAACCGCTTCGAGGAGCTGCCTCCAGGCTCCACCCTTATTTTTTATCGCTACTGCGACCATGAGAATGCTGCCTACAAGAAGACATGTCTGATCTTCACAGTACTGCTGGGGGAGGAAGAGGAAATTCCTGCCGAGACTCGTTTGAGTACTGTGGAAGAGATGGTGGACGACCATCTTCAGAAAAAGTTTCTCTCTGATGGCTATCCGGTGTCTTTTGACAGGATGGACCTTGACAAATATGGTGGACTGTGGAGTCGTATTTCTCACCTCATCCTGCCTGTTGCAGCAGAGGAAAGGATTGAGCTTGAAGGGTGCTAGGGTACATAAATAGTCACTTGAACTTTTAGCTTAAGCACTAAACTACCGCCTATCTTTTAGATCCTCACTGGGTGGCTAGTCATTCTGAGGCTTGTAGCAGTGTTTTTTAAAGACCCACCAGGTTCTTAAATGTACTGTAAAAAAGCTCACTACATATGAAGGCATCACATAGAAATAAGATGCTTCAAGGAATACCCCAAATTATGTTTCTTTACCAATTACTGCGTATTACGTTGAATTTGTGAGGAAAAGGTTGTTTTTCTTGTATGCCTCCACATGGATGAAGAATCTAAAAAACATAGAAAATTCTTGATGAATCGAAGTAATTAGGATCAGCATTTAACAACAACAAAACTATCAAAACATCCATTTACGAACTCTTCCACAAATAGTGCGGCATTATTCAAGTCTTCTTTATCCAGTCATATGCTCCCTTCAAAGCCAGATTACATTGACAAAAACTGATCCTTTACCTCGCTAAACACAAGAGCAGCTGGTCTACTGCTGTATTTGTTTTATGTTATTATGTGACTTTGGTGTTTTAAAGGGTTAGTTTGGCTTCACCAAAGCCACACAATAATACAAACAAATTACCCATTAAGTTTTCTTCACAAATTCGACATAAACTGTTTGAGTATTCCTTTAAGATTATGAAGATTATTGTATGGAATGTTTGTGAAAAAAAATCTGGACGTTTATTGTGAAAAAGCGTTTGACAAAAAGGCTGTGGGGCTTCGTTCCTCTACTACTTTAATCAAATGTAATTATGGATAAATTAGAAGATGAAAAGTGATTTGACTTGGGGATTTGTGGATTTTCCATCAGAAAGTGTAACAGGACAGAGCTATTCTTTTGGTATCACAACACAGGGTTAACCATTTTTACAACATATGTCTTTTCTCTGATTACTTTTCTCTCCAACCTGCATGGCACCATGTGCCTTAACACAACACCCTGTGTCCCTTTTTATATACATGCAAGTATCACACTACAGGAAGGAGTTTTATGGAAATAAGTGCATAAATAAAATGTGCCTTGAAGTACAAATAAACAAGTAATTTAAAAAGCCTTTTTTGCAGTCATTGTAGTAAACACTAAGACCGCTTGAGGGCAGCAAAACCACAACTGCGCGGGACTGCAGTGAGGCGACCGAGACGCAAATCAATGTGCAACAGGTTACTTTGGATATGAAGTCGAAATTAGACCCTTGAATTGCAAGCTAGAGCTCAAAGAAGAATAAAGACTAGACTAAAGCTTTCAATTTTCGTCGTTACTCATAATTATAGTGCTGTGCATCATGTTTGAGAAGTCATTTGCACCAGTTCAACTCCTCCTCGCCAGTGTGCTCAGGTCCGCCTCCTGTCAGCGCGGCTGCAGCTGCAGATGCCGGCTGCTCTCTCACAGGGTGCACACTTTCTCTGCACTCCAAATTAGCCTGCATTTACTGTGACAATGAACAAGATGGCATCGCGCTATAAAGCTTAGTCTCACTATCTGATGCCTCTCCGGGATACACCTCTCTAATTTTGGAGCCAGAAGGAGGCTATGAAATTGTCTTGGCAGCTAAATTAATTTGTGACAGGCTGTGCCTGCTTGCATACTTGCAACATTATTTCTCATTCTTGCGCTCTGTGAGCCTCGCAACATGTATAAGTTATGCATTGTCTTCGCAATGTGCTGTGCGTTTTTTCCATGGAGCTCTGCAGCGCCAAAGACCTTGGTTGCAGATCCCAGGTCAGAATTTGAGAGCGAAGCTGAGCAAGATGACAAGCTGCAGGAGGAGATAGATGGCCAGGAGAGCATCCTCTCTAAGGTAGGAGGAACATCCTTTTTCTTCACTCCATCTTTAATGGATATTTCACAATTTCGTGCGTAAAAATGAAACGTTTTTGACTAAGCGTGGTGCAAAATCCATCCGTCCTCTTCTCTTTGTAGCTGCTGGGTGATTATGACAAAGTGAAAGCCCTCTCGGAAGGCTCTGACTGTCGGTGTAAATGTGTTGTCAGACCCCTGAGCAGAAGCGCCTGCCGGCGGATAGAAGAAGGGAGCGCCACTGCGCAGGACTTCTACACTGTGGAAACTATCACATCTGGACCAGAATGCAAGTGCGCCTGTATCGCTCCTCCGTCAGCAGTCAACCCCTGCGAGGGAGAGTTCAGGCTGAAAAAACTTAGGGAAGCTGGAAACGAGAATGTCAAGGTGAAGTGTCGCCCGGTCCACTTTCCACGCAAATAGATCCTCCAGTACACATAAGTCTCCATGCTCCAGCGTCAGTAGGCTAAAAGCTGCGGGGTTACCTGCCTGTTAATTCCTAGAGAGGCAGCTGGGTCACTGGGGGGGATGGATATCACGCATTATCAAATTCAGGAGAGGATATATATCTCATTGTATGCAAGGACTCAGCGTTTGGATGGGCTGAGGATAAACCTGCATGGCATTTTCTTGAATGGTAAACCCTTTTTGACGGAATCCACTTGATCATTTTAGCTATCCACCATCCTCGAGCTGCTGGAGGGCTCCTTCTATGGTATGGATCTACTGAAGCTGCACTCCGTTACCAATAGGCTGCTGGATCGCATGGATAACATTGAAAAGGTACAGTAACGATGTACCTTTTTTTTGTAAAGATCAATGTAAATATGTTGCTGAGCACAGCGTGGTGGCGGCAGGTGTGTTTATATTGTGGGCTTCTGGATTCAGTGGGTCCAATAAAACACACCCTTTGGGCCATGTTTTCAGATTTATTAGGGGCTGGACCTGGAAGGAGCGCGCAGGCTTTCCATCACACGTGGAGGTTTATCTGCCAGTACTGAACCCTTAAGTACTGAACCCTTAAGCAAAAGCTGAACGACCTGATTAGACAAACAAAATACATTCTTTGGTCTTTTCCAACCTTATTACATTACTTAAAAAAATATTAGCGCATCAGAATATTAACCAAATGCATTTTAATTAATTACGTGAAATACTGTGTTTTATTAAACTAATTGTGTCAGTTCAAGCTTACAGTATTTATTATTTAACACAATTTGCCTTCTTAACAGTGAAATAATCATACTTGAAATCCTTTATCCTTTATCACTATAATTAAGACTTGAAAACATTTTTAATGAAAGTATGAGATAATGAAAGTCTCCCTTTTAAAAATAACTATTTGGAAGGTGAGATTCTCCATCCAGATGCAATTTTTTTCATTATCATAGATAAGAAAATGTACCTGGTATGATAACCATCAACTTTCCTATCATGGTGTACCTGAAAACTGGTATGTCACTGCAACCCATATCCAAAATAACTGAAGACCAGGGGGGCTGGAGCCTATCCCAGCTGACATTAGGCAAGAGGCAGGCAACACCCTGGACAGGTCACCAGACTATCACAGAGCTGACACACACAGACAGACAACCAGTTATGCTCAAATTCACAACTATGGCCAATTTAGAGTCATCAGTTAATCTGCATGTCTTTGGACTGTGGGAGGAAGCCAGAAACCCACGCTAACATGGAGAGAACATGCAAACTCCACACAGAAGGACCCCAACCAGACGTCTCCAGCTGTGAGGTGACAGTGATAACACAGTGACAGTGCCACTGTGGTATTCACTGTCACTGAATTAAAGAAAAAGAAAGTATTTACATAAGAACAGCTTGCAAACTCGCGTGGCTGGAATTGAAGTCTTAAGATTAAAATTCTTACATAACACACTTTGCAGGTTTTTTTTTTTTCTCTTTCCGACTATAAACAGCAGCTGGCCGGTGCTTGAGCTGCTTCAGTCAAACTTGGTCCAAATCATATCTGTAATTGCTCTCAAAAATGTTTTGTATGTGTCACTCCGTACTCCACTGAATCAACTTTGGCACAATTCAAAACACTTGATTTTACTGTAGAGTCACAACACACTGTACCCGCCTGATGTTAAGAAAGCTGCGGTGTAAAAACTGTCAGGGCAATAGCTGCATTTGCTTCTGAAAGGACCCTTTTTTACAGAGCTGTCTTGGCATGATAAAGACAGCTGCAGGTGATAAAATAACGGAGAAATCAACCATATCCATTTTTCTTCTTATTAGCTTCAGCTGTGTTTGTCCTGGTATGACATATGGAAAGATGAGTTGTAGCGACATCACTTCCAGTTTTACAAAGTGCATTCTGGGAGTTTTCACAGAAGACATTTTGACATGTCATAATAATGAAAGCACAGGTTTGAATGCTGGTTGGATTCCATTCAGCTGCCTCAGTTTCAGGGTCCTGGTATCGTTCATGCGGTCACGCTGTCATGACTTACTGCCACACTTGAATAGGAGAGAGCGATTTTCAATGTGCTTTTCCAACTGTGAGAAGTCAAAATGTCTGCTGTCAGAAAAGACCTTTTAACAACTGAAGAGAGAAGGAGCTCCACTAGAACTTTTTCCTTCTGTTAGGGATTATGACTGCTGATGATTTGAGCCTATTTTCCATCACAACATGCGCAGTATTTTCTGTTGATATCTCGATTTGTCCATAACTGCTTGAAGGCCGTGTCTCTGAACTACACCAAGGATGAGGTGAAGCCCCAGGAGAGCCCTCTGATCCTGGTGGATGCGACTGAAAGCCCACACACCCCTCCTCCGCTACAGCATCAGGACCAGACGAGACTCAGTGGGGCTGCAGTTTTTAAAGACCCAGATGTAAGTGATATCGTGATTTCACAGGGGTAGGTGACATAGAGGGGCTGAGCTATGAACGCCAGGCTGCTGTACTGGTAGCTCATGCTACTGTGCCATAATAACATAGAAACAACTACATAACTATTATTATGTACACGTCGTAAGTGTCATGACTGTTAGTGTATTATTTACTAGATAATTATGTAGATAAGATATAAATAATTATTAAAAAACAACAACCAAAAAACTCAAAATGATTAAAAATAACTTAAATGTTTATCAGAAGAGTTTCCAATTAATTTTCTCTCATTCGGCTAATTGATTAATCGCCTAATCGTTTGAGCTGGACTTGTGTAAACTGTTGGGTTGATTAATTTAGAACAAACATCATATTTTTTTTTTATGCAAAAGTCTTGTAAAGTAATGAGTAACTTAAGCTGTCAGATCAATGAAGTGAAGTAAAAAGTACAAAATTCACCTCTAAATGTAATGGTTTAAAAGTACAAAGCGGCACTGAAAGAAAATACTCAAGCAAAGTATTAGTGCCTCAGATTTTTACTTAAGTACAGTACTTGAGTAAGTTTACTTAGTTATATTAAACCATTGCTCTTGAATCAATTAGAAGCAGCCTAAAAAAGTTTATAAAAGAATCCATGGTAAGTCGTATCTTGTGTCATATCCATCAATATTGTCACATAATACGATAAATCCAGATGAACAGTATTTTGTCGAAAAAGCAGTTGTGAATGCTGTGACTTTACTGAATTTAGGAAAGAAAAGTATAAACCAAGTTATTGCATTCACATGTTGTTGCTAAGACTGCAAAAGCATTATTAAGTCTTTGCGTACTCTCAACAAAAGCAGCATTTACGTGTTCTTTCCACAAACTTTCACATAAAATCATCGTCTCCATGATTAAGGACCAAAAATGTGTAAAAGAGTTATTGAGGTAATTGGAGGGTTTGGCAGAGCCAGTGGACAACAGCAGATCTCAGACCAGTGACTGGACCACTGGGGCCTGATCCATGACAGCTTTAATGTGGACTGGAGAGCCGGTCCAGCAGAGTTGGGTGGACCTGGGCTTCACACGCAAGTGATTCACAAGGTTGATATGTTTCATGAGAGCACTTATAAGAAGCATAAAACAATGAAAACTGAGACTAAAATGAAACTTTTTGGGTTTTGTTTCCTTTTTATTATTGGAAAATTAAGGTGTATTGCAGCATGGGTTGGACTTTATACATGTGGTTATAATTTATCAGTAGTACCAAAGTTAGGGTCATTTAAGTGTGACACTTTCTTTGTCATGTTTCAAGTATTTTTTTCCAATATTTTTTCCACAGAATGTGAAACTCAGAAATTGAACACCAATCAAACTCATCTTACACTTAACCTCTTTAGTAAAATATGTCTCATTGGTCAAACGCTGATATTGACAGTTATCGACCATGTATGTAATCTAACAGATGTCTAATCCTCACAGATGTTCTGTGTGTCCATCTGTCCACTAACAGGAAAAGTATGAGGAGAAGTTTATTGGGGAAAGTCCGTCCTTCCTACACACAGATGGTTCTGCTCAGTTCATTGAGGTCAAACCTCAGGTGACTCTCAAAAACGTGGCCAACAAAGAGGCTTCTCAGGTGTCAAAGACCGGCCCCAACGGGATGATCATCAGAGGAATGACTTTTTATAAATCTGAGCCAGATCCGATGGTGGCGGACGACGGGGAGCCTGGAGAGAACTGTGAGTGCAAACCCTCAGTCAGTAACACTGTTGCTGTCCTTTTCTTCATCACTTACAACATGACAGCTAATTTTTTTTGCACTATTTTCACCTCAGACTTTATATACATATTCCATTTTTAAATAATCATCATGAATATAATATTTATATTTTTTAAAAATATTTAAACTGTGTAACTTGTAATGTCCTACTGTTCAAGTAAAACGTGTATATAGATTTTTTATTATTTGATTATTTTATATAATTTGTAATATTTTATCCTTTTTCTGCACTCAAATCACTTTTCTTTGCATTTTTCTCTGCTTCTGAATCTTGAGCTGCTATAATGTGTGACTTTTCACTAATGTGGAATTATCTTAATTATCTTATCTTAGCTTTAAGGGTATGGGTTACAAGCAGATCCAAAAAACACACAAATTAAGACCAAAATAGTCTTAAAAAAATTGAAATATGCACATTACAGTGGTCTGATAATCAAGTGATGTTCCCATTCACAGCTGTGACTAAACATTATAGCTTTGCCTTATAAATCCACATCTGTTAACCATGGAACAGTGCAAGTGATTTGGATGAGTAATCACATGACATTACTTGATGTTGGAACATAAAAGCAAAAAGCTTAGTGCTGATCTAAACTGCCAAACATCTGCCAGCTGCTCTGTCAGCTGCTGCAGCCACTGCAACAGTAAACACTTACAAATGGGTTTGATACTGTACTGTTAATTTGCACTGCGATTTGAGCGTTAAGCCATGGTTTACTTTGCAATTCCTACAGTATTGGATAACATAGAAAAACACTTGTGTGTCATCATTTCACAATTTCTCATGCTGCTCAAATCTTTCTTTCCCTTTTCAGTTTTCGAGTATCATGGATTCAGTGGTGATGGCCCCAACAATTTTCTTATTGAAGAGAATCTTTTACAACACAGAGCCCCTCGCCCCAGGATGAGGGCAGGACCAAGATCATTTCGACCAAAAACAACAGGTCCTTTGAACGGCTCAACAAAGACCAACCACTCAACAAAACCGAAAGAAAATAAACCCACCTCAGACACCCATAATGACTTCATCAGTACCACTGGAACTACATCAGTGGATGTGTCTACAGATCTACAGAGAGACGCATTCACAACAAGCATCACGAATGGACCAACCACTACAATACAAAATAACAGCGTCACTGACACTCCACCTCAGACGACTCAAAGAGTCACTGCTGGAACCACTCAGGGGCCAAACTCTTTCACAACAGCTTCATTTAGTATCACTGCCGAGGAAACAACCAAATCTGTAATGAAAACAACCCAACCTTCTGAAAATACAGCCACAAAGGAAGTCCTGCCAGCATTCACAACAACAAATGCATCAACCACTGTAATGGAAACTTCTACACAGGGGGTAAAAGACCAAATGCAAACCATATCTAGCGCTGCAGCTTATTCAAGCACACATGCACCAAACCCAGAGTCAGAGTCTCCAACTACCGGCCTGACTTCCACTACAACCATCATGACCCATGTTGCCCCCACCTCAGAACCAGTACACCTGACAACTTCCACACCAGCTACCTCCACACAGGCTGCTACCACAACACCAGAAGAAAAATCCACCATTTCAAGGTCCACTTTGCCTCCTACCACACAGAGACTGGTCACTTTGTCTCCCCTCACTTCTCCATCTGTCACCACACCTTTGACTACCTCGTCTTCAGCTGCCACCACCACCACCGCTACAACCACCACCGCTACAACCACCACTGCTACAACCACCACCGCCACAACCACCACCACCACCACCACCACACAGGCTGCCCGAGTCAAAAAGAAATACAAAATTATCTGGGAAGAGGACAATGGCGAGGAGGGAGACCCGGAATTAGATGAGCCAATGCAAAGGCAGGAGGAATCTCCCCCAAGAAAACCTGGTAAGTTGAGTTTTTGTGTCGAATGGGGAAAGATTTTAATTTATTTAATCAATAGCAAGTTCACTCAGGACTTTGAGTTACAAACACTAAGAAAAATATGTTACAGTGCTGCTTGTTGATAGGCAAGAGGGAAAAACCATTTTACCATTTGCTATAATTAGTTTGAAGGACTACAAATTACTGCTGTCATGCCTTCACACTTTTCATTTTCTTATGAAAGATGTAACTTATAAAACTGCTCAATCGATATTGCTTTGTGAATCTCTTGTAATTCAGGGCTCAGTCCTCAACCTTTCCGTGACTCACGCTGGTTAATATAAAAGCCTCTAATCATTTTCAGACTCTTTGACGTAGGTCTGGATGATGTTAAATTGCCTCTAAATCCTCATTTGTTGCTCTCTGACTCTTCCACAGGGGAGTGTAAGGACACTTTGGCAACAATCTCCGAGCCTGTAACTCACAACACCTATGGCAGGAACGAGGGAGCATGGATGAAGGATCCAAAGTCTGATAATAACAAAATTTACGTCACTAACTTCTACTATGGAAATAACCTCCTGGAGTTCCGCAACCTGGAGGTTTTTAAACAAGGTAAAAGCCAGCAGTCAAAGCTTTAATTTAATGACTTTGTGTTTTCCTTTTTGCTCTGATGAATCTCATGCTTCTACCTTTTTTCATCCCTTTTTAGGCCGATTTACAAATTCATACAAGCTTCCTTACAACTGGATCGGCACAGGCCACGTGGTCTACGATGGGGCTTTCTACTACAACCGTGCGCTCTCCAGGGACGTCATCAAGTTTGACCTGCGTCGGCGTTACGTGGCAGCCTGGACCATGCTGCACGACGCTCTTGTCGAAGAGTCATCGTCCCTGTGGGAGTGGCGCAGACACTCAGAGGTCGACTTTGCCGTGGATGAGAGCGGCCTGTGGATCATCTACCCGGCGCTGGACGATGAGGGCTTCTTACAGGAAGTGATTGTTCTGAGTCGACTGAACCCGTCAGACCTCAGCATGCAGAGGGAGACCACCTGGAGAACCGGGCTCAGGAGGAACCACTATGGGAACTGCTTCATTATATGTGGCGTCTTGTACGCTGTTGACAGCTACAACAAAAAGGACGCCAACCTGGAATACGCCTTTGACACTCACACGAACACTCAAATGATTCCCAGGATGCCCTTCACCAACAATTACACCTACACCACACAGATTGACTACAATCCCAAAGAGAGTGTTTTGTACGCTTGGGACAATGGACACCAAGTTACATACAACATTAAGTTTGCCCTTTTTGACCCTTAGTGAGGGTTTGACAGTAGTTATTTTTAAAAAGTTAATTCTATGGTTTGAATGGATTGTAGATCAGTCCACATGGCCTTCAGTATGGCAATAAATGGGGGCCACATGTACAAATATACTTAAGTGTATTGTGACTACATTGTTTGGTTCTTATCAAGAATTTTTAATTTTTTTATGTAAGAAACGATGAGCCTAATTCCTCAGTCAACACATCAAGTTGTACTGTATATATTGCAAATCTGTAAAAATAAAAAGCCCTATGAGATGAATGAATGTAGAAAGGTGTCAGAACCAGTTCATATCCAATAACAATAAGACTATACATAAAGGAACAAATTCATACAAGCTTACTTTTTGAACAGATCCCCAGATTATGTGGAGAAATTAAATTTTTCTGTTTTATACACATTGTTTTGTATTACATTTTTCTTTGCATCATATGCCACAGGTGATATCGCAGGTGTTGCTGTTGACCTCTGTCTTGTGAAAGCACTTACTCCCTCCATATCAGACTGTTTTGAGGAGACTGCAATAAAGTTCAGAAATACTACCAAAAAAATGTCTTCTTTGTTTTGTTAATTGCAGTTAATTAGCAATAAAATACCTTTCTTTGTCCCGAAGTCAGTGGGTTTTTTGAATGTTTTTTTGGTTAGATACCTGAATTAGGGTCTGTGGTTAACGCAAGCTTAAGAGACTTAGATGTTTTGTTCTATAACATGAAATATAACTGTAAATACACGTGAACTTTAAAACTTTTATGTGTCATGTGACTGTATTGTAGTTTGTTCATAGCCTAATGTTAGCTTTGTACCTCTGGCAATTTGCATAAAGTTAGGATTATCTTGCTGAAAGGAACATGTAAGTATCATAAACATAAACAGAGCTTATTTTCTGCAACAATCTCAAATCCAATGGAAAAATCCCATAATCCCGCTTTTTGATGAGGGAACCAGGGTGATGCTAACTTCCACATCGGCCTACAAAAAATGTCATCACCGGGTGCCCTATTGAATGACTATGATGAGCAACTGCTGTATATGTTTAAATATTTTACTCATTAGGCCGTCAGTTTGAAATCCACGCCCCTTGCAGTTCCATTGATGCAGCGATACAACCCCCACAGTAGATTCAATCAAGGCCTCTGTCAGAAAAAAAGATGTAACTCACCCATGAAGAATTCTTGTAATCCACAGATCAATATTCTGCCAACAGAGACAGTCTTCATAGAGCTCTCACACATTTCCAAATGTCCAGTTGATCCAAATCCAGTGAAATATTGAGTCCAACACAATATTACATCTCTCAGATATCCACATACTGCCGTTACATCATTTTAAACCTTCATATTTCTCCACATCGTATCCATAGTTTCTTCTGTTTGCATGTGCCCACTCCTCGGTGTCAAAATGGTGGCTGAACTCTGACCTTTTTATTGACACATCATTTGAGCCAATGGGAGCTTTTATACTGGCTGTCAGGCTTCAGTCATGGATGTATTATGTGGAAGTCAATAGGCAGAGTGGGTCTGTGCTGAAGGAAGTGCCTTACCTAGTTCCTGTGGCCTTAGGTCTTGTCAGTAATGGTGCACCTCACTTTCAGAGCAGTTTTTAACCCCTTATTGTCATCATAGACTTAAACGTGTATATTAATGATTATCAGATGGCTACTCTGTTGTCTTAGTGGAAAAAAGTCAACCAATTTAGGTTTTCTAAACATTTGTCTTAGTTGACTTCATGCATATTGACATATGAAATGCATCGTTTTACCCTCTCTTTTTTTTAAAAAGCACCTTGACAAAACCTTAGAAAAAAATGTGGTAAATGTTTATTTTCTGTGATATTGTTATCTACTTTAAATTTAGAATAGGTGAGGTTTAAAGCTTCATTTCCATTGTTTTTTCCAGCTTATACCTCCCAATCCTTGTTATCGGCAGCATCTTTTTTTCAAGTAAATATTCAGAAGAAGATGAAAACAAAACCATTTTATTTCAGTGTTGAAATATATATAACTCTGTGACAGAAGATTAACAGTGATTCTGGCCGTTTTGGCAAAGCTTCAGAGTTATAATTTTAAATGAGACCATTCGTGTACATACACTAAAAATGGAATAAGAACAGCTTTCAGTTTACTTTGGATAGGGGTTTTAGGTGGATTTAGGGGAATTTTACAGGACCTTGAAGAGGTTTTAAAGTCAAAGTGGTTTTAATTATAGCATGAATGTTTTTATTCAACTGGCAGACTTTGAGGATAGCAGACAACTAAAACATAAATACAAACACACAGACAATGATTGCTCCAAGCCTGTAATTTACTGCTAATGGGTGTAAATTGAGTTACTGTAGAAGGAAATACTCAGGAACAGTCAATCTATTGTACCTGTTGAACAAAAAAATATAACAATGCAGTCTTACAATTTCCCCCAACACCTCAAAGGATACAAACACGTAAGTGTAGTTAGAGAAAATCCAGTGTTTATTTTGGTTTATGCACATAATAGAATACAAAAAACAAAACCACACAAGTTTTAAATTGTCCTCTTGTTCTGTTCCCTAAGTACTGTTGGGATGCAGCGAAAACACTACAGTGATTTCGATATATTTTTGAATTTTGAAAAAAAATACACACACAGGCGGCCTGGCTTAAGAAAACACAAGCAGAGGGGCATGTTTTAAACACTTTTTATGGGCATCTGTTGAGCTAAAACATAACCATCTGAATAAACACGTAGCTAAAAGAAAAGCACTTTCATACGTTGGAAGTAAAGTTTGTTGTTTTTTATCAGCATATACAAAAAGATACTAATTCCGATGATTTAGAATTTCCCGTTTGATATCAAATTACCCCGATTTTATAGGTAGTCAAACAAAATTACAGACATTAATATGAGGCATTTAAAGCCAGAACTGATCCTATCAGGTTCTGCATTTATAGTGCAAATCTTTACAACAAATTAGTACTAAAAACTCACAGATAACTCCATCACAAAATTTCAAAAAGAGGGAATTTCTAGTGAGTTGCAATTATAATATAGGCCTGAGTGCACCAAAGAAAAGTGCCATTAAGCCTGTGGACGGAAGAGTCAGGACTTACTCTTTTTTTCCCAAATCAAAGTTTTGCTGTTTTAGCTCAACTGTTAAGGCAGAGGTTTCGAATATGATGAGGATACATTTTTTTTTTCTGAGATAAAACATCACAATGTGCACCCAGTGAACTGACACTAAAGACATCTCCTGGTACTAACATTTACATTGTTTCCTTCGTATCCACCATTTATTATTTTATATACAATATGCCGTATAGTTTTCCATCACAGAATAAAAAGTTCCCACAAAGCATAATCAGACTAAGACAGTAAATATAAAATCAATAAATCTTTACTGTGGAGATTCTGACTGCAGAAATTAGTAAATTGCTTTAAACCACAGGAGTTGGCATTACTCTTAGATAATAATAGAAATAAATACGTAAAGTATCTGAATCTTGTCATTGATATAAGAGAAGCACAGTGCAAAGACCCCCCAAAACGAACAACGCTTAAAACAGAGCACCTGAAAACCTTAAATGATTGGAAACCAGCCAAAGACATAGTGGTTTAGCTCCCACAGATCACCTGACTTCCTGAGTTTACCCAATGCTTCTATTGCTGTGTGTAATTAATCTGTCACTGTTTCACTGTTTTCATAATTTGCTTTATTTAGAGAGGCAAACAGACCACTACAACTATTGCATTGCTCCATTGTGTAGCTATGATACAAACACAGAATTTGTTGTGCTTCTAAGCATTAATGTGACAAATGCCTTTCCGGTGAGGTGTTTGATAATTTTCTGTTTTCTCTCTTGGCTTTGCAGCTCGTTCCCAAGATTAATACCCAAAAAGGGAAGAGCAGACATGAGGAGAGCTGCTATGGGGTAAAAGTATTTGTGTTATGACGGGGTGACTCAGGGTTCAATGCTCAGCCCCCTGCCGCTAGGCAATTACCCTTGTGCGGGGCGTCTGGGGTTACAGGGAGAAGTCAGTGTTGCCACACAAGGAGCCTGCGTCCGCTCGGACCTATTACAGACTGCCTCCGGATATCAGCCCTGATAAAGAATGCGGCTGACCAGTGTGGACAATTTGAGCTACCTTTTGTACCATAACGGATTTCATTCAAATCTAAATCAAAAAGTCAGTGGGAGTTCACCAGATTTAAAATATACTTCATCACACACAAAAAAGCGTTAAAGGGCAACTTCGGTATTTTTCAGCTGGGGCCTCGTTTTCCAATGTTTTTGTGTCTAAGTGACTAACTGGAATAACTAATATTGAAATTGGTCCAGTATTGAGTAATGGCATTGCAGCCAGCAGACGCATCTGCAGTGCTCTTGCTCAAACTGGAGCAACTTCAAAAATTGTTTTTCGTATTAGTCACTTAGACAAAAAAACATGAGCAATAGGGTCCAGGTTGAAAAATCCTGAAGTTGTCCTTAAACTGAGGTCTTATCTTCTGTTTTCATAGGTTTTGTTGAGGCCTATAAATAATAGCAGGTGCTGCTGAGTGATCTTAAGCAGACCCCATCAGCACACCGACAGGAGGCGTGGCCTGATTGTCAGGCGAGGAGTGCTGGTAAAATGTGTCAGTGCGGTTGACACGAAGCAAAGGAGGGATGGTGGAAGACCTGATGTGGAGGATCCTGGTGTCCGTTACTTCACAGTCAATCTGCATCATCACCTCAAAGTCTTTGTCCCTTATGATGCTGTCTGTAATGGCAGGAAGGAAAGCGAGAAGGCTGTCAGTTTATTGCATACATAAATAAATTATCGTGGATTAATTTGTGTATTTGCTCTCTCAGCAGTGGATTTATATCACAGAAAAAGATTTAATCAACTCAAGGCATGAATAGTGCTCGCCAAACTGCCAAACTGTATTCGTCGTCATTATTACTGGCTGTTATTGAGCCAAACTTGTTGCAGAGAGACATGATAAGGGAGTATTTTGGGAGTGTAAAGGAGTATTGTCTGCAGCAGCTCGGGGTTTGAGAACTGCAGCAATAGAGGGGTGGTGGCCAGGTCACACATGGAGTCCAAAGGTGAGTCATGATTTGGATTTCTCCTTCATGAGATAAACAAAACAGCCCTAAACAAGAGCAGGACATGCAAATTTAACAGGAGAGCAGAAGAAACTCTGGCAAGAGTGTAGGAGAGACAGAGCGATCACTGATGACGAGTCAGGATCCTTCAGGCTTCTTGTGTGCAAAGAAGAAAAGAGCTTGCAAGATTGAGAAACAAAGAGATCAATGTTGATGAGTCAGGCTATTGTGTTTGTGGAAAAAACCCCAGAGAATGCAACAAGCCGCAGATGATGATAAGTTTGTTATCAAAGATAAATCGAATTTCACAAGGTCATTTCGATGTGTGACCTACAAACCAGTAACTATACTGGCTATATCTTGGGAAATTCAAATTTTGGAAAGAGATGCTGGACTTGAGACAACACCGTGGTTCATGGTTTGTGGTCTCCCACAGCCTAACTTTGCTCAGCCTGGGGGGAAGAACGTCCTTTTTAGTGGACATGCTTGTAAAATCCTTCACTTGAAAAAGCTATTAACATGCTGAGGGATCGCTTGTGTATTTACATTCACAGACAACTTAAAGAAACATGCTGCTTCCTTTGTGTGTCCGCCAAGATGAAAACAACATTCCCCATATGGAGCGCACAAGCCAAACACACCTCGGTTGGTTTTAGTGCACTCTTATGTGACCCAGAAATGGAGCTGGAGGCGTCTTTAAAATGCCTGAGAGCACTGCTAGTTCTTTAAAGGCTTCAGTCTTTTTCCAGACACCTGTGCAACACATCAACTTCCTCCGCCTCTCTGCAGGATTTCCATACTTTGGAGAGTTTATCAGATCATACAGTGACAATACAATAGCCCCTTCTGCAGCCAGAAGCCTCTGCGGATGTTCATATCATTAAATGGTTAGTGGACCTAAGTATGACTTCATCTGCTGTTGAACTTCCTCTTTTGCACCTGCAGTGAAACTGGAACTTCTCAAATGAGCTTCAGTGTTTCAACAGACATTTATAAAAGTCATCCTCTGGGTAAGGATTTGGTCACGCTATCTCAAATTAGGCCTCGGTCTGAAGCAGAGCTGGAAAAGTTATTCTCCATGTATCTCCATATAGCTTCATGAGATCACAAAAGATTTTTTTCCCCCTCAACGTTCAAGGTCCTGTCATTGCTGCGCAGTCGAGCCTGTGGATTCTGTTCAGTTTAAAATAAACTGCTCTGACAAAACCACCACTTACATAAGTTTGTTTCAATAATAAACAGAAGTCCAACAGATCGGCAGCACAAAGTGGAAACGTGTCACGTCCAAATGCACAACACATGGAGAGGACAAACACAATGGAAATCCTGCAAATTCCTATTGATGTATAAAACACTGAGAAAGAAAAAACGTAACCATGGAAGAACAAAAGGGGTAGTAATTTTGCACTTATAAATGACTAAACCTTTTTTTTTTTTTGCTTTGTTAATATTTTCTTTAAATCTTTTTGAATAATTTATAAATAATACCTGCCTCATAAAAACTGAACAGCAATGCAGCAGTGGGCAGGAAGCAGCGGTCTTGGGTAGGGAAATCACCCTGTGGGTTTGCAGGTGTAGAAGTTAAGCAGTTTTTTACAGTTTTATAGCCTGCATCCCTTGACTTTACTCCATAATGACACAGAGAAAGAGAACGGCCCCTGCTCCGTATTGACTCAGAATTACCTCATAATTACTTTGACCAAGTGAGTCAAGCACACATAACTATACAGCAACCAATCCAAGGACACTCGAAAGTTGGCCTACTAAATCAGTAAATCATCCTTTTCAGTGGGATACTTTCTCCAATTTTCCCCATGCAATAATCATTTTGCCTCATGTACTTACCTACACCCTTGTAGTCTTAAATTATCAAGTATCCCCTAATGAAAAAAATGTCACACCAAAACTAGTCTGTCTCCTGACTAGCTAGTGAACACAGTGAGGCATTTAGCAGCTAAAGAAACAGATATGGCCATCAGGAGTTGGTGGAGACCAAATCAGAGCAAAAGGAAAGTGAATATTATCTGTCAGGTGGCCAGAAACACAATGTTAAAATTAATGTAAATGTTGCTCTGTGTCTGCTGGATGTGTACGCAGGCAGCTGTTTGCTAACACATTCACCATAACCACTTCATCAGGTGATGATTTGTCAATGTCGTGTTTAAGCTTAACAATAAATTATAGGTCTAGTGTGTAGGATTTAGTGGCGTCGAGCAGTGAGGCTGCAACTCTGAAACTTCTCCAGGGTGCAAAGTGTGTGAGAAATGCGGTGGCCGAAGCAAACCTGCGAATGACCCTATCTAGGGCTAGTGTTTGCTTTTTTCTATGTAGACATTAACAGCTCATTCCAAGGTAACAAAAACACAATGATTTTTAGTTTCAGGTGATTTTACACTAATAAAAACATTGTTATGAACATACCATTTCTGCCAATATATGCCCCTAAACCCTACATACTGAGCCCTTAATGTGAGTTTAAGTTGTTACCTCTTAATTTGAGACTTTATTTTCTGTTACCCCTTAACAAGATTACTGTACCCCATAATTATTTTGTAAGTGCCCAATAATTACAAAACAATCAAACTGTAATTTGTGGGCCACAATCAAAGACATTATCCAAATTAAGGACATTTAATTCCTCACAATGTTTATATCCACCCTTCACCAAATTACCAAAATGTCTAAACTCTATTAGACCATCTGCTTGAGAAGCCTGAACAGTGAAACAGGAAACACACAAACACACAGCCACGAGGCCCAACTTCAAACAGCAGCTCTTTGAAGAAGCTGCCAACTCTACCGTCCTGCTCTGCGTGGTCTCCTTCCCCCTTTTACTAGTGCCATCTGGAGATGTTCCAGAAAGTTTCAGCGACACAGCGAGCTGGTGTGTGCTGATAAAACCCCGATGTCTGGCAACAAGGCATCTGAGGAAACCTGAGAAAGCATCTCAGGAGGATGGTGGCTGCCAGACTGGCACAGACACTGAGGACATGTTCATGAGGGGAGCTTTTTTTAATGTCAGAGAGGAAGTAATTCATCAGCAAGTATAATCACAAAATTACACGGACAATAAAAATAAATCTAGGTCTAATAGGATGGCAATTAAGTGATTTAAACATCCACCTAATCCACTCATCCAGCCAAATTTTTAGAAAACTTTGATTCAGAAGCTTCTGTTAATATCTGCTAATGTCCTCGCAATGTTTTTGCCAACATACTGAAGTTGGGCAGGTACAGTATGTTCCCTACCATACACATTAAGTTAGCTGACCATGTTAGCATGCCAACATTAGTGAACTAGCACTAAAAACAAAGTGCAGCAAAGGCTGGCGAGAAAGTGATTAGTTTTGCAGGAATTTAGTGGTGAAGCCAAATGTAACATAACGTTAAGACGTCACTAAGTTATTATAATTAGCCCTGATGGGGGGAAACAAATGTCTGAACTGAATTTCACTGCAGTCCATCTAATAGTTGTTAAGACATTTCATTAAAAACTATCAGGACCATGAACGCCCATACAAAATTTCACGCTTTTCAAGTTTCTTTTCTACTACATAAAATACATCCATTAATACCCCACTTGTGAATTTGTAAGCTTTTACGTGTCTTAAATGATGATATTATGCAACTCTAGTGTACCTACTCTGTAGCTTAATGTACGCTTTTTACGTCTGGCGATTGCATTAACGCTTTAAACATCATGTGATGTTTATTTGTGAAGAATATCTTGCTAAACAATGTATGTAAGTATCAAACTTTTGTGTGCCACTTTTTTTTTTTTTGCAATAATCCAAAATCCAATGGAAAAATCCCATTGACTTGTCGACGAAACCACCGCATTGTTAACTTCAGGGTCGATCCAACATCATCCCTGCAGCATTTTATAGTTGTTGAGATATTCAGTCTGAGTTCACACCAGAGAGGTGGACCAACAAGCAACACTGCCATCAACAGAGCCACACAGCTATCATGGCTAACAACTGGCATCACATACAGAGAATTAAGTCACTGAGAGTTTATCTCGCAAGCGTGACAAGGGTTAAACATTTGGGTTGGTAGGAGAGCACTCCTTATAACGTGGGTGGGGATGTTTGTTTAGATTAGAGGAGTAGGAAAATCTGACCCCCAACTCCTTCAGCAGTGTGGAGCTCGAGACTGAACCCCCAGTGAAAGCTGCCTGTTAGCTACAGTGCACATGCACAATCTCAGAGAAGTAAAAATAGACTGCAGTGCGTCTCTCACGGCCGATCCACCTGTAAATGATGTCATCTCCTGAACATTCCTCTCCTCCAAACACGTCGCTTCCACTTGATTGAGCTACTCTCAAACTCAGGGGATCGTTAAATAAACACACCCTTCAGTCCTTATGAGGAGCCACTGCTCTGCTTGATACGTTTTCAGAGAGATTTGAGGCGGTGAAGGTCAAGAAAACTTTAACAGAGCCCCTGAACCGTGGACATGCAGCGAGACAGAAACAAGTGACGGCTTACATCAAAGTCTCAATCTGCGATGTTCACTTATTGACCACGACAGACCAAACGCTCATTCCAGATTAGCAGAGCCTATCCACCTCCTCCAGATGAAAACCATTTAGTGACTGGAGAAGGAAGGCATTCCTTGAAGAGAGCGGCAAAAGGGAGCTGGAAAGAATTATCCTCCACTGCGGAGCAATCATGCACCAGAGAGGGGACAGTGTTTCTGCTTTTCTAAGGGTCTCGCCCAGCTAAATGTGTACATTTGCACTTAATCGCTTCAAAGTTTCAAACAAAGACAACATAAATCTGAAATGTGACTTGAAGGTTGTCAGCTGTGTGACACATGGGGATTTGGAGGGAGGACCACGCCGGTGTAGAGAATCGCCACCAGCCTCTTTTCTGTCAGCCTTGGTTGACTTGCTTTCTAACTACAGTCCTTTCTGACAGCTCGAGGAACTACCAGGAGGAGCAGTTGTGGCATCAGAAACTGAAGCTACCGTACGTGCATCTGTGCTAACATAAAACTGCTGTTAGTCCTCTCTCTAAAAGATACCACATGATCCAGGCAGCAAATGAGATGCAAACACACTAATGCCTGAATCAAGCACGAAAAGACTTTTGGTACAAGCACAGATGAAAACACAATGTTTTGCATTTGCCAACTGCAGGCATCCATGACAGATCATGCAAATCGAAGGCCTTTTTCTTGAGCTAACAAGAATCCTTCCAGACCCGATATCTCCCTCTGAATGCCACCTTTGTTTGGTCATTTCAACAATTAGCTGAAAAGGAGGTCTTGGATTTCACTGTTTGCTGCTATTTCAATGGGCCATCTGACCAGCACGGACCTTAACATTCCTCCCTGACAAGACCAACCAAGAACAATGTTTACTTTCATCAATCTTCATCTCTAGCACCCCCCTCCCAGAAAGAAAAAAGTTATTTCCCATTGGCCGTGTCATCCCTGCTGAGTAAGAGGCTCATATTCCACTGACTCACTCCTCTCAGAGCTGGTTGACTAATCAAATCTGCTGCTGGTGCTCTGCCACAGAGACAGGGAGATATCAGAGAAACAAGAGGATTTCTGATAAAAATGCCCGGCGCACACCCAACAACAACAACAGGCTGTCTTCCTAATTGCTCACACCCATCACAAACACAATCCCTTTTAAACAGGTTTCCTTTCAGTTCCATATCCTGCAGGCTTAGAGAAAATCAAGCCACTTGATAATCAACTGCAGTATTTGGACAAAGAAGACTTCTTTCCACTGAAATCTCTGATGACCCAACTTTCACATATTGTATCGATGATCCTGCAGATCTAAGAACCGTGGAGAAAAGCGATCATGAGCTCATGGAAATCAAGAACATCTGTAAACTTTAGTGATTTGCAAAAAAAAACCCAATTTGGCAACAAATGCACCAATAGAAGTCCACGGTCCTTGCTGATTAAGTGTTCAGATACTAAGGTGTACCTCATGTATACCAGTTTTTGGATGGGTTTTGTTTTTGAGGGCAGGCGGTCAAGTGAACGGGTGATTGCATCTCAAATGGGCTGCTGGAAACCACCTCTTTCCAAGAGCGCAACCAAGTGCACTCTTATTGCCACCCACTATGACAAGCTGTGGACGGCAATTGTTCTCTTTGAGAGGAAATGAAGCAGTCTAGATGGACTATGTCCCTGCTCTATAAACTGGAGGACATGCATTTTGTATGTGATTTTTCATTACATGCATGCAACAATCATATTTGACAATGACAGTGCATGTTCAGTGTGGCACGCTCAAACCAAAGTATTTTCATCTTCACAAGGGTCCATGGACCAAAACATCTTATGTCCTGAATAATAATTCCAGGGTTCCCACACATTTTCATGAAGAAAATTTAAAAACTTCTCAATGACTTTTCAAGGACCCGTAGAACATTTTTCATGAAAAATTATGACATAAAACATGAACACAACTTTATAGTTCAATTTACTACAAATGTTAATTATATTAGTAACGGTGATCTTCAGACAAGAATAGAAGGGTTTCCTGGGTCAGTAAGTGATGTCCAACAGTTTGGTTGACCCTTAATTTTTTTGAAAAAGATGATATGCAGGTATAAAATTAAGAAAATTACGTGGATGTGAACAAAACTTAATGCAATGAGGCATAATAGAGCTACATTACATCAACGGTAACATGAAATAAATTTAAAGTTAATGTTAATTTATGTGGAAGGTTTTCCATAAAGATTACTGTTACAATTAATGCCATTACACACAACACATTTCCATGACTTTTTCAAAATTTTTCAAGGATTTTACTGTTTCCATGACTTTTTCAGGCATGGAAAATAAGATTATGGAATTCCATGAGGTTTACAGGTGTTTGATAATGTGGGGGAACCCTGTAATTCTACACTGATGAGCTAAACAACTCCTAATTGGCATGTAGGATGCTAACAATCTCACAATTGGCAGGCTGACAAGGACACAAAACAACACTACCTACACTGTGAACTCTGTTTCTTAAAAATATTGTACAGTGGAAGACAGCAGAGTAGATTGGCTCTGATGGCTGGTCTGACAGGTGCTCTTTGGTGAGGCAGGCATAAGTACAAAAAACAAGATCCAGAAAGTCTCAGATTAATACAGACAACCATGGAAAAAACCCAAGGCATTCCGTCTTCAGGTAAAATAATCTTATATCTTTACTCTTCAAGCACAGGCAATCTAACAGACCAACAGGCTTCGACTCTTGGTCTCTATCCAGAGGATGAAGACGGAGTGCCTTGTTTTTTTCCCCAATGGTTGTCTGGATTAATACTGTCTTCTGGGATTTTGTTTCTTTCAAATATTTACCAGATAACCTCAAACACACACATAACAACACAAACAGAGAGTAACTGCAACTCTCTGCGCTGTTTGGAGGTGAAACACGTGTTAAAGTTGCACATACAATTACTTTTACTTGCCTATAGGTTGTACAGGTGGTAATGGTAGAAATGGAACCACAGGTCTTGATTAATGTTGGACACTTAACTCAGTACTTTTAAGGGCACTGGCCAAAAAACATTGGTACTACTTCATACCAATTCACGTTAAATCCATCAGTGCCAAATATCCATGCTTGAGAGCGCATCTGGGTGAGAACATTGGGTTTAGAAAAGCAACAAAGGGGCCTGGAAGCCAACCATTGAGCTCTGCTGCTGCTCTGTTGGCTGCCCAACTGGCTTCTCCATCAGCTTTCCAGTGAGCCAAAACTATTGCTGCAGCTCCAATCTACTGTGATAGTTTCAGAGTCCGATCTATGGGTGTACTGGTCGCTGGGTAATGGTATCAAACCAGAACCAGTACTGGTATCAGCCCAGATGGGAATGGCGGCCAACCCTAGTCTTAGATGATACTGGCTTGATATAGACAATTTAAGCAATGGAAGTATGTAGTGATAACAAAGATGTTTCACACTAGGTTCTGCCACCATAAAGCCATTTGAAATATTTTTCTAAAAAATCTGATCTCTTCAATATGATAATATATAATAACATTTGTAATACAATTTTAGTAAATCTAACAAAATACACAGATCACTGCCCGGAAATCAGTTCAGAACAACAATCTAGTTTGTGTATATTTCGGTCAGAGGCTGTACAGACGCTTGACAGCACCGCTAAATGCAACAGAGAGTATAATCAGAGGCTGAAGGACAACACAGAAACCACAAAGGCTCAGAGGGAGGTAGGGAGCAAAGACCTTCAACTAACAAGACAAAACATGTCAAAGTAACTGTTCGGCAAAGAAAGACTATAAAGAAACTTCCATTTCAACAAGGTAGACACACTCTACATCTGACACAGTGGATTTTAGGAGACAAAATACCTGCAGAGATGAAAAGAAAGGATAAGAATCACCGTAGGCTTAAAAAGTAAAAGTGCTCAATTTTGGTCAAAGGATTTTTTTCCTTAAAAGTGTGTCATGCCACAAGTAATGCATTCTTGTGGCAAGAGGTGTTTCTAAATCTGCTCCCAGCTTGCCTTTCATCTGCTACATTGTGTTGTGTGATCAAACTTCTCAACTGTTGTGTCTGTGCTGCAGTGCATACCGTTTATGTTCATAGCTGGCAACACCACTGACATCTTGGGTCGACTTCCTTTGTTGTGGTTGGTGGCAGGAAGTAGAAGATGATCCTGAGAACAAAGAAGAAGAGGTCACTGAGAGGAAAATACAACTCATTTGGAAGCAAATAAAAACAGTTGGATGCATGCATTTGCCAATTGCTGATCAAGAATTGGAGCCGAGCTTGCAACTCTGAGGAGAAAATCTCTAGAGGACTTGAAACATCAACTTGAGTGTTTCAATGATGCAATGGTCATCCGGGAGGTTGAAAGGTCCTTAAATGAGGCAAAAATTTCCATTAAGACCTTTCTCATCTTTAAATTCTTTAAAGTGAGCAATTTTTTATGCCTCGCCTCATCATCTTCACAGTTAAAATCCCTCTAATTTCAATAATGTCACTTTAGACCATTTGAAGTACTAATTGGCCTTATTAATCTACCACAAGTCTGAGATCAAAACTGCATTACCCAGC
Organism: Plectropomus leopardus; assembly: GCF_026936395.1. Classification (NCBI taxonomy): domain Eukaryota; kingdom Metazoa; phylum Chordata; class Actinopteri; order Perciformes; family Serranidae; genus Plectropomus; species Plectropomus leopardus. Next base: position 25,904,932 of record NC_142180.1, on the reverse strand, counting down.
AAAGCGCTTCAGTTTCAAGAGCTATTAAAAATAGCTTGTGTGTAATTCATTAGACAATGAGCGGGAATGTTTTAATCTGAGCACATCCTCTAAGAAGGAGTTGTGGTGGAGAGAGGAATGCTAATGTGCGAACACACATGTGACTCACACGCACACACAGTAATGGCTGTTTAGCTGTACCTCCACTTCAAAAGCTCTGACCTAAATAATCAGTCAAAGGATTAATACCAAGATTCCTGAATTAAATCTCATATTAACAAGAAAACGGACACCATTAACTCCACTCTCAGTTTGTAAGACAAGCAGAGTACATAAATTATTTACCCAATTTTATATGAACTGCTGCTACTAATGAAATTAAACAGAAATTAAACCCCCAAAACATTTTTTTTTCATTTGAAAAGCAATGTATATGGGTATTTAGTAATGTTATTTACTGATTCAGGTCCAACTCTTGACATTTGAGCGCAAAGTATGAATTTTCCATATATTGTGTTGTAAATATGCATAGTGACTGCCCTCTAAAGGTTGAAACCTGCTACTGAAATTGAATTAATTGAATTTTGCTATTGGCTGATACCAGTTTGCTTTCATCATCAACCGCACCCCTGTCACCACCATCTGACTGCCATCTCACCAACTGATTACTTTGTGTGTGTGCAAGTTGCAGAGAGGTGCTGTGGATCAAGAGGCGGCACACTTCGGTGACCGGGTGTGTTTTAGTTATCTATTAATGTGGAACTGCACTTCCATTAAGTTGTGAGACCGAGGAAGGACGTTAAAAAAATAATGGTCAAAATCAAAAAAGTCGAGGCCAAAATATCCTGACTTTTATTTCGTAGGGTTAATTACTAGGGGCAACCTCCTGGGCTGAAAAGTGCAAAAAACTGCAGTTCCTTAAATGGCAACTTAAGGCTGGCTACAAAACAAAGCAAATCCTCATAGATACCTTTGTTAAAATGCCCACCTTTACAGCATAAATAAAAATGTTTACAGCTGGTATAGCTAACAATAAAGCAAATTTAATCATTATTTTAATCACAATTTTAAACAACTCACTCGTTTACATTTTATAAATGCCCAAATTTACACATTTTAATGGTGGGCCACTGGAATTACAGGCTATCTGTCGTTAGTGTCCTCAGCTTCTCAGTCAGATTTACACCCTTTCTCCTTTCGTTTCACCACAACTCCACCCTCCCAGTCACATATGGTCGCTTCTGGCTCAGAAAAAAGAAAAGAAAAGATGCTGACAATCGAAATGCAGAGCTCAAGGCTTCAAAACAGCAGTCCACAAACCAATGAGTGTTGTCCATCATTTATACAGTCTATGGTCAATCTCCACATAAGCAGAATCCTACAACTACAACAGCTCTATATTTTACACACTTTACACCCTCAGCACATTATCCATATTATAATTTAAATATTCACAGATAAGTGCTAATACTACTGTATTTCATACATTTATATTTTTACACACTTACATACTCAGCATATTTACATACTTTGTTAATTGCTTACTCTTATTGTATATCTATTTTATATTGGTACATACTTGTACTGGTATGTATTTCTACTTGCTATAATTCTCTTTGCTGGCATCAGAGCAACTGTAACAAACCACAATTTCCCCCAGGGGATTAATAAAGGATTTCTGATTCTGAACTCAATAGCAGCTTAAATCAGAAAGTCTTCCAAATTCCACATCTCCAGTTTGTAATGTAGGCTTCATCTGCTAAATTCCTCAAGCATTATCTCAGATAGCCCTATTATACAGACATTATGTGCCTGGTTCTACAAGTGTATTAGTACTACTCATTACATGTTAACTTTGTGTAAAACAGGTTGAGTGGCACTTTAAGAACAGACCAACAGTAAGACTGGTTGACTCTGTGGCACTTTGCTTGCAAAACTCAGCCGGGGTGAAATGAATAATGAGGGGTGTTAGGATGATGACAGGCGGGAGTATGGTCTGAGGTTGAGGAACAGATTAGAGCGAGAAGATAGGAGGAAGCAATGTCGAAAACTTGTGAGAAATGAGGAGACATACAGATGTGTGGGAAACACATGTGGGAGAATTTTGTATGTCAAAGTAAGAAAAGATTGAAGAGAAGAAAGAGAAGAGAAGAGAAAGAGAATGCCAAGTCAAGTTAATAAAAATGACACAAAGATGTTGCACTCAGCAAGTGTATCTTAATAAGTGTTTCTTTAGAATAAAGGGTTTGGTGTGATATACTGTTATGGCACTAAAAAGAATTAAGAATAAGTTTTAAGCCACCAAAGGGAGTATTGAATTCTAAAAATGACAGAGAGGGTGCCTTGACTGTGTTTGGAAGGTGGCAGGAAAAAACCAGCCACATTTCTGCTCATCATCAGAGGACCTGCAAGCTTGTCAAGCTGACATAACAGCTGCAGCTGCCATGACAACAGGTGAATTTCCCTTGAACCCTATGGGATACAGTCCACGGTGAAAGCAGCCAGTGTTTCCACCACCTCAATGCACACTTACATAAAGCCGCAGGTGCTAAAACAACACATGAAGCAAAGCTAGACCACAAAATGATGGTAAAGTGAGACCAGTTCCATATTTTGCTCTTGTTGGGAGTTATGTTTTCCATCACCTCACCCCATTTCACACATAAACAAAGCCACAGGTGGTAACGTATCTGTCAAGGGCTGGAGGTAACCTCGACCCGTGCGTGGCCATCTCTGAGCGTGCAACATACTTTAGAGAGTGACCTCAACTGCTGGCGAGGGCAAGAACAGGTCACGATGAACCCGACGTGTTGCCTCCAGGGACAAAAGTCAAAATTGGTGGTGATTGACTTTGTAATCTAAACAAAATTCCAAATTTAATCCAGAGCTTTGGCAGTCTTGTAATAACATCATACTGTCTGGAACAAAAAATCCAGAAACCCAGGGAACAAAATAGAGACAAATAAACTGACTGAGAAAAGCTAATAAAGGACTGTAAGAATTAAAAAGGTCACATAATGTGAATCTGTCACTATTTGGTGCTTTGTAAGGTGTTTTTGTCATATACAATGATGTACTTTTGATTCCTTCAACCTTTCTCACTTATTAAAAACAGGATAAGTCTACTTCAGCACTTAATAAAAAGTCACATCCAATAAGAGCGGGCATGTATTGAAGGTGGCAGGACTTTCTTTCATACCTTGTTATTGATAAGATTTTATGAAGAGATTGTAAAAAAACGGAAAATCTTTGGGTTTTTAGATATTGCGAGGGACATTTTCTTCTATATTCTGATATTTACAGACCAAACAGTTAATCATTTAACTTATAAGTTGAAATCTGACATCCACATATGGAAAAATCAAGACTTTAAAGAGATAGTAAAGATCTTTTGAAGTGGAGTTGTATGAGGTACTTATTCACAGCCAGTGTTTTACCGACAGTAGATATCGGTAAAGACAGAGGTGAAGATAGAGGAAGCAGGCAGGAGGTTTGACTGGAGCCAGCAGCAAAACGTATTTTAGCCTTAGTGTACTCTATATCAACAATAGTTTTACTCTTTTACCTTGCCGTCAGAAAGCTCTTTCCAATAGTTTCAGTTCTCCCTCTAAACACTCTTCAAAGCCAGCAGACCCCATTGAAAAAAAAAAATTAAGCTCACTGAATATGGGAGCTGCTGGTCTACCACTGCATTGACCAGTTTGTCTTTTGTTATATTGTGTGACTTTGGTGAATCCGAACTAAACCTTCTGAATGCCAAACTCACTCAATAACCAAAACAAACTAACTGGTTGGGGCAGCAGTAAACCAGCAGCTCCAGTGATCAGCGATGTTAAATTACATATTTTCTCAATGGAGTCTGGCACTGAAGAGATTTATATAACGCCCTCAGTCCACTGTTGGAAAGTGCTGTCTGATGGCAGGAAAAAGCCACGAAAATATTCTAAATGTACACTTAAACCAATGTTTTTTTGTGAGCAGGTCCTTTTTTTAGGTGGCTATCTTTCTGTTTGCTGCTCTTCTTGTCCACAGCAGTACATTTAATAAGCTTCTGTGACGATACTCCTGCCTGCGGCTTCAAACTGGGAGCGTGACGACTAACATCTCTTGTATGAAATACACTGACTGTAGCACCTCATACAACCCCACTTCAAAAAATGCAAAAAATCTCTTCAAAGTAATTGAAGAGCCTGGTTTCTATTAGTCGTTATTAGTTTCAATTGCGGTAAACAAAAAGGTTATCATTCAGTATGAGTAAGTAAATACGTTAAATTCTACTTTAAGTTCTGGTATTTTTATGCTCTGTCAAATGTAACTTTTCAACATGTTATTGGAAAATTAAATAACCAAGTTATTGATTATTGCAAAATCTTAGGTCAGTAAGAACCTCGAGAATACTAATTATTATTTTCTTAAACTGTTTTTATTTAAAGTTAAAGTGTCTCGGGGGTTTCCACGCTGTAAAGTTAAACTTCCTAAACTAACACCCTCACTGCTCAAGCAACACAAAGCTGCTCGAAACTGACTGACGGCCACTTGACCTGTGGAGGCCCTCGACTCCGGTACACCATTGTTATTATTGTCCCTGCTGTCACCATGCCAACTCAGAGCCAAACCTTTGTGACTTGATTGGTGACAAGGGGTCCTGATCTTTGGCCGCATGCTTCAAAACTCCCACCCTGCTGAGTAATCCCGAGGATTTAAGGGCTTAACATCACCCAGAGGTGCTGAGCGTGATATGAGCTCTTTGGAACAGTGACCAAATGTGTTTTTGGTAAGAAACACATCTTCGTTTCATTTGCTTAATGTTACTTTTTGGGACAAGTTTGAAAGTAAATGTGTCTTATTTGGCATAGTTCAGTGGCAATAGATGGAGCAGCAGCTTCCCATGATAATGAAACACAAACTTCTCTCCCCTGCGGCAAATTTGTTTTCTTTTTCTTGATAACAAAAGGATGTAAGATTGGTGCTCTATAAATACACTTTTGAAAAGAAAGAAAGAAACCCAATGTAATCAAAGGCGTCTTTCTGAATGTGATGTCCAGGATTAATCATATCAAGAGAGAAAATTTAAAACAGGTTTAGAGTCTCAAATGTGGAAAAATGGTCAAATGAATAAAGACCAAGAATATTAACAGTGACAGATGTCCGTGCCTAAAAATCTAAAAAATGGTCTTGATGATTGCAAATGGACCAAGGAAACTGGACTGGAAAGGGGTAGTTACACCCTTGGGTGTGTGCATTTCATCCCCTCCCCCACCCTCCAATTTCCTCTAAATTCAAACCACTCTGCTGAGAGCTCTCTATTACATATAATACATGAATCATTGGTGACTGTCTATAATTAATTTGTCCCTCTTTATGATCAGTTTAGGAGAAGGAAATCTCATGTCAGACACAAATTGCAAAAACTGATTAGTGTTGAGCTGTTAAAACTTCCATTGCAACCTTTTCTAATTTTACGTTATGTAATTTATTTAACCACATCAGATTTTGTGTGGGAGCCAGTGCTCGCATCTCCTCTCAAATCAGTGTAACGCAGTGACTCCCAAACATTTCTTTAAGACTCATCCCCACGACTCTATCAGATAAACTCAAGTGCCTCTTCACCACCCGTGTTCACTTGAATTTATTAACTGGACTTAATTCAACACTATTAATATGATTTTGATACAATTTTTAAAGTATTCTACAGTACTGTTACAGTATTTTACAATGCTTTCACAGTCAAAGTATTTTATTTTTATATATTTTTCATACAGCTGAATACTCAGTGTTTAGTTTGGTCAAGTTTACATTTGTACTGCGAGTGGCAAAAGCTGGACGTTTAGCTTTTTCAGCCATTTATACATTACTTTTAATTAGCTAACTATTTAAACTGTATAGTCATTATTTTTTAGCTACTTTTACACATTTACGTATGTCTTTTAGCCTACTGTTAAGACTTCTCTGTTCCTTTGCCAACTCCTTTTCATGAATTTTCAATTGCAAAACGTTGTGGTAAAGTTACAATTGACTCAATATGAGGATATCCTGGTCTCTGTCCCATTCCTGCCATGGATCACTGCTATATAACTTTATGAGGCAGCTGCAGTGCAACCCTGCCGTTGTTCAGGAAGAGCTACTATACGTTGAGGTTGGGATGTGTGGACAGTTAAATTATTCCAAAACCAGAGACAACAGATAACCAGAATCATCCAGAAACATGGACAATTATAAAGCAGGAGCAACAAATGTTAGAAGATGCTTTTTTTTTCTCTAATCAGTTTCTCATTTAAATGTTGCTACATCACAATATTTCCATGTACCCGTGGTAACTGCAGAAGTACCATCGGGGATACCAACTGTCCCTGGTTGGGAATCGCTAGTGTATTGGACCAAACAAGATGAAACTCACCCGGCGGAAAGACACGACATAGAAAGTGTCACCACGACGATTAATCTCATCGAAGAAGTCACTGTAGGTGTGATAAGGTGCATAGTATACCTGCAGCTCATTGCCAGGATTCCTGTTGATAAAGATAAACAGAAAGATATGAGGAACATAAAAAAAAAAAATCAGAAATGGTTAAGAATAAGTCTAACTAGTATACCGCTGATAATTGATGTTTTGTACCTGAGAAATGTATCGTATTTGGCAAATTTTGTGGAAATAAAATTCTTTCACTGAATTAATATTTAAAAAATCCAACTTTTATACCATTTGATATATCTGTCCATCTAAGCCCGATACAGACACACTTTCTATATTGATGTTAGATCATTCAATTATCGTAATCATCGAAAGCTATTTTTTACAGTGGAGCACACAGGCAATTGTCATAGATGATTTGCATCTCAGTCATCTAGAGATGAAGTGAATTCATCGGTTAATCAATTAATTGAAACTAATTTGCAAGTATTTGATAAGTGGTTAATTGCTGAAGCAATTTTCAAAGCAAAAATGTCAAAAATTAATTGGTTCTGGATTCTCAAATATGAGAATTTTCTGTTTCTCCTTGTTTAAGTTAACAGTACACTGACTGTCTTCGAGTTTTGGCCCGTTGGTAGGACAAAACAAAAAATTTAAAGACATCACTGTGGGAAACTGTGATGGTTATTTTTCACAATATTCTCTTTTTTTAACCAAGTCATTAACGGATTAATCAAGGAAATAATCAGTAGATTGATCAACAACAAAAAGGAATCTTTAGTTGCAGCTCTATAAAAGTCTGCTTCCCTTGTTTCACAACCCACTGGAGAATAAAGCTTTTGCAGACTCGAATGTTGTGACCCAGTCTGAATGAATGAATGGATCTAAATATAATGTATGTGGCAGGACAATCACAGACATGGAAATCAACATAAAACTGAGGAAAATCCTACAATCCCTCTGGGTGCTGAGTTTTATATTCTATATATATTTCCATATTCATTCTAGCTAACCCGAGGCTCTGCAGAGGAAACTGATTTTTGCTCTTTTGCCCTGTAGATTTGGACATTTTATAGTCAGATTTAGATCTGTCTGGCTTAAACTTGGCCAAAAAAACTATTAACTCCATCTGCCTGATCTAAACTACACAGTGCAGTCCAACAGTTCAGAGGGTCATGCTTTTGAATCACTCTACCATAAATCAGACAGATTATTAAAACTGAAAAGAGGACAAACACCAAAAGTGTGGAAACTGAGCTAGAATGTAATTTCTTATATTTCAAAGAGCCACTTTTGTTAAATACAACTCTAAAACAATGAAACACAACAGTTTGTTATGTCTGCATAATCAATTTCTGCAAATCCAGCCAACAATAAACACTCTGGTCTGCAGCTCTAAACAGGCTTTAGCTCAATGTTTTAGGTTACCACACAGTGTTGGTTTACCACACAAGCCGTAGTTACTGTATATTTGTTCTGATAGATCTACATGTTCTACCCTGTAGTTGACAAAAAATGCAGTATGCAGCTTTTAATCAAATGACAGTTGTGTGGGTGGGGAAAGAAATTAAACCATGATTTACATTTGAGAATCTGACACAAATACATCGCAACAGGCCTTTACTCACTTTTCCTCAGTAGTTTTTGTGTATTGGACTGTCACAATCTGAGCACCATCAGACTCCTTATTCTCTGTTTTCTGTTAGTGGGGGAAAAAGGAGACAGAGAAAGAGCCATAATCTCTTAATATTCACATCAACTAACCATTAGAGGCAGTAGGATAAACTGTTGGCAACACTGCCGAACACATAAATACAGACTGACCATCATTTCAAAACATCTAGAGATCAGCACACACATTCCAGACCCAAGGTTTTCTGAGTTGAAGCTTATTAATATGATCCTTTTAAATACTGTCGAGACTGTTTTGTGTCTGTTGGGCTAAAACAGCTCAATACAAGTAAGATATAAACACAACTACATTTCTATTTAAAGTAAAATGAAGAATGGGTATATACCAAGCAGGCAGCTCCGAGTGGATTAGACCTACTGTGACAGATTTTGAAAAAAATGATGGAAAAAGGAGCAGGGGGCACTAATCCTACAGCTCCCCTCTAAGTGTTGTGTTTACTTTCTCAGGGCTGCCGGATTAAACTCGGCCCAATAAAAAGAAATGAGAGGCAGAAAAAGGGAAGGTGTGAGAGGAGGTGAAACAGTGGTGAAAGAGAGGCTTTGGTTTGCAAAAAAAAAAAAAACTTTACATGCACGAAAATACAAGTTTAGTTAAGTTTTTAAGCTTCATTGCAGACACTGAAAACACTTAAATACTTGCACAGCCAATTAGATAATGCTTCGTTGTTTTCCGAAACGTGCTGTGACTTACCAAAATGGTCCTGGTGGGTTTGTGATTGCTGTTACTCATGCGTCTGGATTTGGTCTGCTGCACTTCGTGACGGTGGACCCAACCCCGCAACTCATGGGCCAACCTGCCAATCAAAGTGTATTAGTCAATTTTTTCTTACATTTTTTGGTCAAATATGAGCATTCCTGTGCCCTTATGTGAGAGGAGAAAAGTAGACCACATATTAAAGAGTTCATATCTTACTCTAAGCACTTGGTCCTGTTAACAGGAGGCTGGCAGGGGGGAGGCGGTCGGAGGAAGATGGGATCCTTCACCACCATCAGGGCCTTATCCTCAGAGCTATAATGTGGAAGAGAAAGCAGATAGAGGGCGTTAAAAGAAAACTTTACAAGACGCTCTAAAATCAATGTTGTATTTCAAATAAAACTGTTGAAAAATATTTTCCACATGTTGAGAATATGCTTTGAAAGCAAACTGAGAGCCAACGAGGCTACTTGCCCTCTGAAGGAGGTGCAACACACAGAGTGGATCAAGTAACAGGAAGCAACACGGTACCAAAAGAGAAACCAGCATGGCGTCAATGTGGGGACAATTATATTCATGTTGAATTTTATGGGTTACTAATGAGTTTCATTGATTTGCAAAGTCTTAATACTTGACATGTGCAGACGTGGCAGAGCTTCAGTGGCTAACTGTAAAATGCTGAGAGGGGAAGTTCTGAAACGATACGTCCACATGCTGCTGCAAGTCCTGTTTAGGATTATCAGAAACATGCTCGCGAGAACTGAGCACTGCTACCCTGCAGGTCACATCCAGTCTGATTGTGGACAATTATAGATGAAAACAACAGCCAAACAGTCTCAGCTGTTACCACGAGGTGGGTTTACCTTAGGGGAGCACCTATCGTGAAATTCTGGGCTGATACTGATGTTTAAAATAACAATTTGGCAAATAGCTGATTCTGATACCGATGTTTTTGGTTGTTTTTATTTTGTATTTTTTGTTATTTATTTCCCTTTTTGTGCCAGGGAAACAAAGAAATCTGCACTTTAAAAAAAAAAAAAAAACTGAACTGTTTTAAAGTCATTCAACTCTTCATTATACTACCTTTGAATGAGCACCTATTAAATCATAAGTATTTAGTAAAAGCCTTCAAAATAGCCTTCTTTCACATGGAAACGTGTTTTTTAGTAACTGCATGAAACATTTTACTAAATATAAAATACCATAATTCCCTCTTGAATACCTATTTGATATTGCTGTGAAAAGTTCCCCACATTTCAAACAGCTGTATTGATTCTAGTTTCCCACCGAAAATGACGTTTTACAAGATTACATTTGAACACATCATGAGACTGTTACAATAGACATTCAGCCATTTTCACTGAATGGAGCTTGAATGCATCATAACGTAACCCAATGCAGTCTCTGTTAGCAGTTAGTTCCGGCTACCTGCTGCAAACAGGTAACGTTAACCAGCTCTCCTTCTGCTGATTTCAACACCGATCTACAATGTATCATTATTAAGGAACAATAGGGTGTGTCCACTGACATGATGATTGTGAGTTTTTTGTGTCCTTTTTGTCCCGACGGCATCTCTGTGAAAATCTCTTTTTGTCCCCAAAACATTTTTTTATCGCAGGATCACAGGACGCTGTTAGTCTCGAGCCCTGCTTTTTGGCCTGTGCAAAACTGATGTAACACAACGAATGTCAGCGTATTTGCCGATAGGCCGATGACAGTCAACAAGGTCAGTGTCAGCCGATACTGATGTGTGGCTGATAAATCTGTGCATCTCCAGGTTACATGCATTATGGATAAACAGCACACTGCATTGCATAACGTGACTTTCCTCCTCAGATGTTCCTGTGACTTTAATCACCACTGTTCTACCCCTGTGAATGAATGATTACGTGGCTTGAGGTGATGATGTAGACTGTCCACAGTCAGTGCCCACCTGCAGGGCGCTTGTTACCAAAACGCCTGCCGCAGACGTCATACCTCCCCCGGGCCTCTTGATCTGAGCCGACATGTTGACTGCACCTCACATTCCCGTCTCTAAACGCTCTGGAAATGGTTCGGCGAGACAACATGTCAACCCACAGAGGCTTGATCATAACTCTAACTGAGGGGCCCATATTAACCTCCCTGCACACACACCTTCCTGTTCAGTGGGACCCCAAGATTAGGTTGCATATCTCCCCCGTCGTCCTCCTCTCTGGTGCGTTTGGTGCTGTCACCCCTTTTGTAAAGGCTAATGTGTTCCTTCCTGCCCGTGCTGGTTTAATGCTGCCGAGAAACCTGATAGTGCAGCCGAATGGTTTGCATTAACATGTAACATACCCGACGCAGAGATCTGACAAAACACAAGCTGGTGATGCCATGCAGACGCTCCGACCACCTTGCAAAACATTTTCAGGACATGGGAGTGCAGGTAATGTACCAAAAAAGAATGTTATTTATGCAATTTACAAATGAGACTGCTGGGCCTCTATTGCATTTTTGTTAAAAAAAAGAAAGAAAAATATATAAACCTTTAGAAAAATAAACTGTTACTAGCTATATAAACCTGAATGTCAAACAAGACCTGACCCCAATTTCCCACCTTCTGACTCAAAGCACAACTGCTGGCCAACTAGCCGGGGGCCTGGAGGCGTTTGAAAAGCAGACGTTTGGACAGAATTGGTAATCGGCTGGTGCACGTGTTTACACGTGCCGTAATGAGCTGTACCAGTTCAGACCGAGCCCAGGCACAGGTGCATCCGGGTTCGTTGACGTGGTGTTGTGTTGTGAAAGGTGCTTGGGGGGGTGAGTACATTACCTGTCAGCCATCTCAGAGGGGCTGCTGGCGAGGGGATCGGGGCCCATCCCGACCTCAGTTTCTGCTTCAGAGGAGAAACCCAACAGGTGTCTGCCGCTGTGCTGCGTGGAAACAGATCCGAGCTTTGAGCCCGGGCCTCCCTGAAACAAACTGATGAACACAAGAAAGAGGTCAGGTCAGGCCAAGAGACAGGTGAAGCAAAATCAGGACACTATGGATGGACAAAACAAACGGAAAAGAAGAACTGGACTGAAATAACCGCTAAATTCCCCGTGGCCCACATCCTGTGCACAGTAGGGTTTGTTAGCCACAAGCAGAATCTGAACTCTGATCTAGACTGCATAACCCAAAGCACGCTGAAGCACGCACACACAAAAATACACACAGTCTCTTTCAACGGTATTACTACACTGGGTGGCATTTTCATTTCAAAGGGATCCAACCTCAAAAGCAGACATTTTTTACATTCCAAAGGAGAGCCCAAACACAAAACACACTGATGCGAGCACAGGTACAAGCACACACAGACTTGGCTACTGTGAATACCGCTCAAGTCGCAAAAGCAAACTCATTCATGGGTCCCGAGAAAGCTTTAAGCTCGAGAGAACAACTGAGAGAACACATTCCCAGCACAGACAGATTATCAAAGCCGCTCTGTCCAAAAAGTAGATCCTCGCATCCTTGTGGAGAAAGTTCTTCCCAGGAGAAAACAAACATTTTTATAACATGAGAACAGAGAAGTTGTCGTTATAGTTGGAGTTGAGTTTCTGGGATTACGAAATCTCTCCATCTGCTCACTGGGTGGAATAAACCCTTTCCCCCCGTGTAGTTTTACATAACTCATCTTAATTTGCCACAAGTTTTGATATTATGAGGCAAGATAAGGAAAATCTGACATAGACAAATCTTTTTTTTTTATTCTTTGTAGCCTGAAATTATATTCTTTTTGCATCGGTGAGTGGTAAATGTTTATGTTCCTCTCAGCGCAGCAGGGTGTTTGGAGGCTTACTCACCCTTTAGTCACAAAGTCTTATAAACTTTGGCAACAACAACAAAGGAGTGGAAGACACACGCAAGAGCCATTTGGCACAGATGAAATATTAGTCATCAGGGTCTTTACTAACTAGATCAGTTCCTCTCAGGATGAAACTGTACTGTTACAGTACGTGCATTACTACATTATTTTGGGTTGTACCACAAGATTACTATTAAGTGCTTTTGCTCAGAGCTTTTAAGGGAAATGATGACAAATTAATGTGATAAAAACATCTTTTGCTTGAACTTTTTTATTATAATAAGATACAGAGGTCTTAGCTAAACAGTTGGCAAAAGAAAATAATTTAATTTGTCACCTTCTATATTTCAGCCAATGTATTCATTAAATTGAACGGCAAATGGTGAAGGACACTTGTGTGAACACGTCCTTTCAATGGGAAATGTTCTGTTCTGTTTTCAATAAATGTTTTTGCGTAATGTCTTACAAGAAAGGCGTGATTCCCACAATGAGTCATGGGGCTTCCCATTTGTTTTCCTCCAGTAATCAAACTCTTCTGCATCCACAGAATGTTAAGAGTTACCAGTGATCTTGCTGCATCTTGAGCTACAGTTTCTGCCATAATCAGCATTATTTTAAACTGAGTTTACGGCGTTAGACACCAGGAAATCAAATGTTTGTGTACAGACTTAAAGAAGTACTACGCTGCTTGAAAAGATGGTCTCTTTATAAAGCTGGGCTGTCTATGCAGCAAAAATATGCAAAAAGTTTTGTGCTTCATGCCCAAAGAAAACAGATAAATAGTACTGTTGCATTTGCTTTTGCTCAAGAGCTAGAAAACCTAAAACTACCACAAAGCACTGAGCCACATTACACCAATAAAAGCTCCCGCCAAAGTAAAAACTATAGTTCGAGCAACAGCCCAGAGCTGGCAAAATCGGCCAAATTACGTTTTGGCAGTTTTCAGTGGATTTTTCTTTAAAATGGCAACTCAGCAGGGAGATCTGGGCGCTGGTAAGATGGGAGGGAAGTTTAACGTAGTTCATTTACACATACTTCCCACATTGTTAGGATTAAAAGCAGATTGAAGACCAGCAAAGTATCCCTTTAAACACATACAGAGAGAGACCCATAGTAACACGCATCATATACTCACCTCATTGGTCCAACGTTGAGCGCAACAAACAGCAACACCGCCATGAGACACACTGCTCTCCTCTTTGGCGCTGTCACCTTTAGTGTTGTGTTCTGCAGGAAAAGTGAGTTGTCATGTTATATTACAAATTACAAAGCAAAAATATGACTTGCATGGATCTCACAATACAAGCTGTGAAAATATCTCCGCTTTTGTTACAGTGCAGAAGCATCTTTACGAGTGCACGCTGTGTGGAAGTATTGGCAGAGCTCACCTCGCTTAACAGACCCTCCAGCTGCCTCTTGAGGTTGCCATTCTCACACTTGAGCACCTCATTCTCAGACAGCGCCACTTTCAGGCGAGCTTCCAGCGAGAGCAGATAGTCTTTCTTCTTTTTCCGAGACAGGGACGCTGACTCACGGTTCTTTATCATGCGCTGCTGCCTCTGGGACAACTTGGACTGGAGCGACAGAGACGAAAGAGAAAGAACAGCATTTGATAAAGGTTGTTATTCATGTCAAGTCGTCACATGTGGATGTATCGACTCCACACCTATACAAACAGGAAAGTAAGGTGGTTATTGTGAGAATGCAAACAAAAGCCTACCTGAGCCACCTGTTGGTTACGGATCATAAGTTCTTCTCATGTTATGTTTAACCATAATCGCAAGGGCGTTTGGTTAAAAATGGCTTATCATTCATAAGAGCAATACAGCATAGCACTGTCAATGATATGCTGATTACATTTACTGCTGTTTCCACACTAGATCTCCAACATCTGTCAAAGTTTTGCTCCACTCGGTCACACTCTGGAGGATGTATATGGTATGTTGAACAACACTGAGGAACTCCTGACAAGAAGAAGTGTGCACAGGCATACAACCACCAGAAAAAAGGCAAAACAAATGAAGAGGGTAAGCCAACATAAAAGCTTGGGTTGCCTTTGTTTTTCTCGCTGAGAGAACACCTAGGTTGCTGATGCACCTCTTTATTACTGTGATAGAATAATACACAGACACGTTCAAGATGTGTCACAAGGTTAATGACACCCCTGCAACAAATCATGGCTTCAACACTGCCCCAAAGGCCTCTTAAGTGCACGCGATCAAGCTCCTGCTTGAAAATATTTACACCGACATCCTCTGAGAGGTGCAGAGGTCACTTGCGAAGCCTCTGTTCTATATGTGAAGAAAAATGTGTTTACAGTGTGTGTCACTCTTTGAGAAATGAGTTCACATCTGAGACACATAAACACACAGGCACTATATGTGTTTTAGGTCTGGGTGATCCATAGGATTTTATTGTCTGTAATTAGTGTCTTACACACTCAAGTTAATTTGTAAAGAAATAGACAATATTATCATTTTTCTATTTAGATTTTCTTCACTTTAATTGAGACTTTATTTCAAATAAAGACTGACAAAACTTCTGTAAAGGCAAATAAAAACGAAAAAACGTGGATATACTTATGTAAAAATAAACAAATTCCCGAATAAATAAATAAATGTGAATGGTTTTACAGCTTGTTTCCAAGAAGAAATGGGATTCCTTCCACTCAAGGTCAGTGAGAACTGAAACGTTCGCATGCTAACCCAAATAGCACATCCCGTAACATGACCTATCTCAAATTAACACGACCCATGGCTGTGGTGATTACCCAAACACCTCCATTGACCATCCAGTCCCCAGCTACGCCTCTCATGCCCTCCTCCAAACACAAACACCCTCCCCGGGGTAAGCCTCTAAGATCCTGGGCCTAATAGCCCCGCTGGTGATTAAGTTATTTGGATCCCTGTATTTGTGTTCTGTCTCCTGAGAAACCCCTCTGTCTCCCAGCCCAGATCTGGGAGCCGTGCCACTAACCCGAGCCTGGGAACTCTGCAAGTAAGCAGTTACCAGGGAGTGGAGAGCAAGGGGAACTTCACATCGCCACCAGAATGAGGCCGAAGGAGGAAAATGTGGGGCAGGCGGCAAAAAATGGCAGAGCGGTATTTCTCAATGAAACCTATCTGGAAATGGGCGAACACGCTGAAAATGACACAAACTATCAAAGTGTTTATGGGAGAAAAAATACTGCCAAGGTGCCCACGAGCAGGACAGATGCCTCCAGCAGCTCATGCAGAACAGACCAGAGACCAGCTGCATACTGCAAGGTGTTGCTGCCTGTGCAACAACTCCGCAACAGATGAATGCACGTGACAAGAGCGAAAAAACGAGAGCTGACAAGCCAGCAGATCCCAGCATGCCTAATGGTCACACTGCTGTTGAGGGATTTTCATTCAGCGTCAAGGGTTACTCCAGGAGGAAGTGTGTGATGAACCATTAACCTATCCAAACGGGCGGGGGCTTCGTTTAACAAGTTTGGGTGAAAACCTTCCTGATTTTACTGTAGGTCATAAACACCTAGAACTGTGGCATGCTTCCACAGGTGAAATTACTGTCAACTCGTGATGCTGAATTCCTTCCAAGCACTATTTTGCATTGCAATTCTCTTTTTAGATACTCATATTCCCTAAACCTCCGTCTTTTGAAATCTGCACAGAACTGTGGGTTCAACATGACACTGCAGTGCAAAAACAAGAGACATTGTTCCAGCTGGCTGATGCCTTGCAGCTGTTTTTTGGCATTGAGGTACTCAGGCAACCGTTAGTGGAGAAACTGGTATTTTTTAGGCATGTTACCAATCACAAACTTCCCACTTCCATTAGATACTTTACAGCAGGGAGTGGTAAAAAATAACAACTGCCTGCCCCACTTTGTCAAAACACACCAACTTAACAAACATATAGCATTTTTAACTTTGAAATAAGAGTTTTATGTGATGGATTTCCAGTGGTTTTCCTGCTGCATCATATTACATAAATACAGCTTTTACACATTATGACAAAAAAAAACAACAACAGATGTGGTAAAAAGCTGAAAACATGAGCTTTACATTTACATCCAAGGAGCTGAAACGGTCAACAGATTTCAACACAACATATGGTAAACTCCTCAAATCACTGGGTGTGTTTAATTAAGAGCCTTGTTGTTACACATTTATGAGCGATTTATCTGTTTGAGTGTTGAATAATGACACAAATTGAGCAATGGCCTAAATCAAGCTCCCTTGTAGCTATCCTGGAATTTTACTGGAGCTCTCCGATTTGGAAACTGGACACTGATGCAGAACAAAATGAAAGACGTAAAACCATCTTTTGTTTTGGATGTAGGGGAACCCTTTCCATCCATAACTCCATGCTTTCCTGGGGTTCCCATCTTGTAAATCCTCCCATCCTACTGATGGGGAGGATTTGTTGAGGCCTGCAATTTGAGGAAGGACTGTTTTTCAGTCTACACACACACACACACACACACAGAGCTAAACCCCCGGCAGTATAGGAGCTCATTACATCACAGTGACCCAATCCCTGATGGCTGTTTACAGCTGTCGCAAATGCTTCGTCCTGCACAACACCTGTCTGAAGCATGTAATCGTTAGCAGCCGTTTAACACCCAGGCTTATATAGGCTAACTATAGCCCAAAATACAGTACTGTAAACGGCACGAACAGGGACACACACAGAGAGACCAACTGTAGATACGACATGTAGTAACACCTGGCACAAACATGCCATCTTTAACAGGCATTTTACACATCCCCCGGCCCACCAAGTCCACCACAGCGCTGTAGCCAAACCACAGTGAGGTTATAAAGTGAACACAGCTGCAGTGGGTCCGAACACTAAGCATACACATTCACACAACATGGCACCGCTCAAGAGCTTCTCGGTGAGCCACGGAAACAACTCTTAAATCCATTTAAAGCGAGACTACCGGTATGTGACTTTTGACGGATGACATTTCACTTTCTTTATCTTACAGATGAAAAGCTACATTTATATAAGCTCTTCATAAGCATTTAATCAAATCATTATCCACATTAACACATTCAGGGGTTTTGCTGCAACAGCCTCAGTTGGTGGGGTATGACAAGTAGCTTGTGGTGACTAATGTGAGCAAGTTTTACACAGATATTACTGACAGATAACAGTACTAAGTTATGTAACAGCTGACATTATGACTCTGTTATACTTTTGTTGTCATCACCATTATTTTTATTTCTAGGGGATGGGAGGAAAAATCGATACAGTATAGTATTGTGTTATTTTTGCAATTTCAAATCAATACATGGACACCAGGAATAATGTTTTTTTTATTATATAACATTCGGTAGCCTGCTAGACTTATAGAATCAATTTGCTTTTTTCAGCCCAAAGCCTGAATTGAGATGACCACACTATCAACTTTATCTTATGAGATAAAACTGATCTTGACAAAGTTTACCATTGGGGACATAATTATCAGTTGAAAGAAAAGTAACAAAAATTACAATATATGTAACTGAAATACTCAGCATATCGCAAAATGTTTAAAATTACAATAATATTGTATTGTGACATTAGTAATGTGATATTATCGTATCGTGGGGCCTCTGACGATTCCCACCGCTAATTATTATTTCTATAACTGTCCATTTTTAGGTTTAAATTCTGTATTATTTTGTTGTGGTTGTTTACTGTACAATGTAAGGCATGCTTGGGTCTCGTGAAAGGCACTATAAAAATCCCTTGTTATCATTATCGTTATTATCATTATTTTTATTAAAGTGGCTACAGTAGCCTCAATTTAGCAAAACAAATATGTAATCTAGCTTTAAGTCAATATATAGCTGATAAGACATCCAGATTCTGGAGTACACCGTGTAAATACTGATTATATACTTTCAGTAAACATCTTTAAAAACTTTCCCCACCTCTCTCGTGAGAAATTAATGGAGTTCTCAGCTCCAAAAACAGTCTTATTTTCCCCCCTCACTATTAATTAGTACAGTCCCTCCCCTTTAATCACCTATTCTAAACTTTATTGACGTGGTTCTCTTCACAAACGGCTGAGAGGAGAATTTGTTTTGGCCTTGAGGTTTGGAATTCCTCGACATTGTTCTGAAAGAGCACTGGCATGAAAAGTGCTCCTCCAGACTCGATTATCCCTGTGATAATTGGACAAGTTCCTCTCAAACCCTTTCAGGGGCCGACTATTTTTACAGCCAGAGGTCAAACATTACCATTCATAAAACAACAACACTGAACACTGAGGTTAATCGTTAAAAAAAGCCTGATGGGAAAACATCATTAATGTCGGGAAAAATTGGGGCGACTGGTAAAATAGAACACTGTGACATTAAGTTATGAGTAATGTTTTTCGCCTCTGTGGGTAATGCATCGGGGCCACACAGTGATTATTCCTATAAGATGATAATAGCTGTAAATTGGATCCATTTTCTGTGGTTGTCTCCGTGTCACCACAGAAAACACTGTGAATGATTTAGGAGACATTCCACAAATGCGACGCATATGGTTCTTCTTAATTAAAAAGCTACCCTTACCAACAACAACGCTTTTTTTGCAACTTTGCTGCCACGTCAGTTTGAGCTAAACAGCGAATGGGAAACACTGTGAATGTGGAAGTTTTTCTCACCAAAAAAAAAAAAAAAGAACAAGATAAACAAAAGACAGAGTGAGAACATGTTTCTCAGCTCACTCAGACATGAGCAGGCAGTCAGGAACTGTCATACTGCGGACTAAAGCCTGAAACAACACTCAAGTTGCTGAAAGTCATGGCATCTCTCTGACTTTGCGATGGAGCGAGCAACAAAGCGGAGAGAATCAGAAACAGGCCAACCAACTCCCACTCCGGGGATATCAGAATCGCCCACCCAAAATAATACCAGCATGCACAAAACCTTTTATGGAGAGACCGAAGTCTGTACCATAAACAAAACATACTTTAACTGAACTTTTAAATGTCTGAAGCAGTCCCTCCTACACTTTATAGCACCTTATATGATTCCCTTAAAGCTCTGAGCTGTCCTGTGCTGTCATTACACAGACAGCGAGAGAAATGAGTGCATGAGGGAGAAAATCTGAAGATCAGGAGACGTGTGTGTTAACTTTGCATGTTTGTCTTTGACTTCTGTTCACTGCAGCTGTCCTGACATCACCCCTTACAGCAACACACAGAAAGATCCACCCTGTGTCATCCAAATGGAGAGTAAAGTCCTTCGATGACACCATTCAGACTGTCTGAACTACAATTACATAACGTACATGTTTCCAATGAAACCCCACAGGTACAAACAAAGCAGAGGCCAATAATGATCATCTGTGGATTGTTTGTGAGTCCATGAGCCAGAGCCAGAAAATCATCAACATCATTTTCAGATTATATTTGTAATTTGCAACTAACATGCAGACTACCAACAAAAAAAAGTATCAGTTTGCAAAATGGCAAAATCATTCAATGTGATGTCATAGATTTTGTCATAAATTTTGGCATCATTGCATCTTTACAGACCGACACGGTCTGTGCAGTGTTATAACTTTCCGGTCATAGTGGAAAAATACATTCACCATCGTAAATAAAAAAAGCTATTAAGTTTTTCCTTCACTTTAGTTTCATACTTTATGCAGACATTAAAGTTAATGGCTCGTGAAATTAAAATAAATACCAAAAATAGGGTAAGATGAGAAATTTTGTGCAGGACAGGATCCAGACTGAGTGTGAACATGGCAACCAAGACATCATAGTTACATGGTGGGCAAGTGCATGCACGCCCATGCGGCTACTCACAGGCATGCAGCTGCATGACAGTACATACGAGCAAGTCCTCACATGTCCACGCACACAAAATAACTCTTGAAGTCCCTATTTGGTCCTATGAAGAGGTTTTGTGTAATAAATTGCTTGGAGGCATTTTTAGTAAGGAAGCAAATTAAGGAGTATGACCTTCAGAAGAGCTTATGAGAAAAAACTGAAAACAGATCAGAGAGAGAAAAATGAAAAAAGAACTACACGTTTGACAAGGATGTCAAACCCTATAAGGTTTGGAAACAAGGATATTACTTCATCTACTGTATGTACCTGTATTCACTGACAACATGTCACCAGAGAAAAAACAGGTGGAGTCCCCGAGAGACCACGTTGGGTGTAACCATGGATGTATGAAGAGAACTGGATACAGTGTTAGAGGCGGGGCCCCATTCATTCCGATGAAAGTTGCTCAGCGGCACATGAAGCCAAAACAGCTTGATTTTGTGCGGTATGAAATTACACAGATCTTCCGCATTGTGGGGCCCACATAGAAAGGGCACTAGTGACCTACAGTGGCCGAGCGGCAAACTCCCTATTTAGCCCTCTGCGAACTTGAATGAGTATAAAAATGATTAAATCGTGTGACTCCTCTAGACTTTGAAAAATGTTATCAGATTGAATTAATCAAATCCCCATAGTTAAAAAAGTTTTAACACTAAAAAAATGGTCTATGTGAAAAAGTATTTTTTGGCCCCACTGCATCACATGATGGACCCAGAAGTTGTAATTCCACATTTGCCCACTATGTAAAATTGTCTTCAAACCGCAGTGCTGCTCCCAGGGGCTTAGGTGTAACCAATCAAGGCAAACTGAGTGTGTCGAAACCATTTTGAGACCCTGGATCAAATAACATGTTTACAGTTATGTGGTTGTTTGACAACATACAGAAAATGCATAAGTGGCTGCACCTGATGTGTGCAGTCTGCTATAATGACATATACTCAACGTGTATTTACGTAGAAAGTTGGATGGGCCGAATTGCAAGTTTTGCAATAAAAATGTTGCAATTCATTTTATACATAAGTGGACATTTGCTTTTAACCCTTTAAATGAGGGCAACAGCATAAACTTGTGCTTTTCCTAATATACACCCCTCTGTGTTAATATCTTAGTGCACTTTAAGAACAGTGAGAAAGAGTACAGAGTAAAGACTGTGGACCGGACTCACATCATCATCTGAGGAAGGAGCTCGAAGTGTGACAGAGACCGCCTGAGGAGTAGCGACAGGGACGGACATGTCCTGGCTGAGCGTTGGCATGGTGACCACATTGGCAGTAACAGCCCGTTGTGTCTGGATCTGTAGCACCTGGCTTGGCTGAGACAGCACTATGGGATGTCCTGAGAAAGAGTACACAACACATATTTAACCACAGGTCTTAGCTGTACTATAATCATATTTTACTGTATGATTAACAGTAAATAACTCTGACTGTGATTATGTGTGTCCGTCAGTTTGTGTTCACGTTTTTATCCTATATTTGTCCTGCTATGACAAAACATTCAACCTGATATTCTGTACAATTTGGAGGCTGCATCAGTCCCTCCCGCTGCAGATGGTACAGTCCAGCTCCTTGACCTCCCCCCTCACCTCTGGTGACCTACATTAACCCCTCGTCTTTAACGGGACTCTCTGTGTGTAAAGTACAGGTGGAAAAGATGTTTACCATCTCGACCTGTGCTCTTAAAACTTCCACATTCCAAACTCAGAGGTGACAGAGTTTTATGTGCATGAACACACATAAACCTGCATCTTGGCCCATATTTTAAATTGATTGGACCCTGAGAGAAAGAAACCAGCAAAACCTCAACAAAACATGATATTGTCCATGTTTACAATGTCACTATAATTAAAATAGGAGCCTCCCACAGCGTAGCCCACCCCTCACAGTAAGACTGTGCCAGGAACCATTCCTCAAACCCACCCAGCAACCTTCACGTCTTACACTAAACAACCTGTCAGCGTCAATCGTGGAGAAGTGTTGGCGAGTCTTGCTAATAAATGTGTGTGGTGTGAACGCTGTGTCTTTTGCTCGAGCTCACCATCTGTAAGAAGAATTTATGAGGATGAAAGTCAAAAGAAATTAAAAGCCTTGCGTGCACCTGTCAGCCTGTTTGTTCTTTGGAAATACTGGTCAAACTCCATAAAATGTCACCAGGAAATATTTCTCATTTATTCTCTCCGTCCACCCGATGCAAAACGCTCTTTCCTCAGCTGTGAAAATTTCAGAGATCTTAAACCAAAGAGACTCGTAACGCTGAGCAGGCTTGACTTGACTTCCATCTGGGGTCCTAAACTTGGATGTCTTGGCTTTAACCATCTGCCATCTTGGCCATTACCAGGCAGACAGGAGAGCCAAGTTCAAATTCGAGTCGAGAGAGGTCAGATACTCCACCCACTTGGGTCCCAGGCAATGACATAAGTATTTACATTGGCCTAGGTGGTGTTGATGTAACGGGACTGGTAAACCAGACAGACGAAACCACAAAACACAATAATAATGACTTTAATGCACGAAACACACAAAATCACACAGCAGCCCATAAATAGGTTTCCATGTGGGTTATAAAACAAACTTTCCTAATTGTATATTTATGAAGGTTGACTCCCTGGATTGTTTTTCTTTTTTTTTTAAATGCAGCCCAAATGTGGACACTTTCTGAAAATGAGAAGGAAGTATTTATAATCCTAATGTCTGATTTACTTATAATTATTTGACCATCAAACAGTGCAGCATGAGACAAAAGGGAGTGAGAATCACTGAAACTAAACTTAAGTTAGAGCACCATCTGCTGGCCAAGGCACAACAATTATACTATTCTCTAAGCAACAACAAACTCATCGGAAATAACAAACAGAACTAAAATCAGAAAATATTCAAATAAATAACCAAACGCTCTAAGTAAATAACAACATGCTGCTTGCTAATAAAATCATTGTCCTGGTCTGATGCAATACAGTGAGATGTGAGGTCATGTGTGTCAATGTGCTGCAGTGTGAGCTCTGACCTGGAGGGGGCGCTGGTTGGATGTTGACTGGTGCTTGTTTGACCACAGGCAGCACAGTGGTCTGCAGGGGCTGGATGATGATTGTCTTGGCCTGCAGGGGAGCTGCTGCATGAGCCAGGGGCACAGTTGTGATCAGCGGCTTCGGCTGGATGGAAACCTTCGGGCCGATCTGAATCGGCCTCTTGGTTGGCTGAGCTTGCCTGGCTGGTGTGTGTCAGGGTTTGGGGGCAGGAGAAGTGATATAAGAAAACAGGAAGCTCAGGGGAGGAAATTCACATTAACAGTTATAAGGTATTTTTGAGCATACGAATGTAGATGGCATCTGAGCAAGCAGATGGGCGGTGGTGGACGCTGCCTTACCTCGTGCGGTCTGGCTGGTCCTCTTGGGAGCTTTCTTAGCTGCGGGAGAGATTACAGAGAAGCCACTGGACTCAGAGCAGACTGTCACAGGAGAGGGCTGCCATTGTGGAGACAAGGCTTCATCCTGGATGAGGAAGCAGAGAAGACTGTCACATGTGTGTAAATATACCAGTTTCATGGTATACCATACAATAAAAGTTGATGATTATCATACAGTGAACATTTGCTTAAACGCAGCTGGATGGAGAATCTCACCTTTATTTATATAGGACTTTTTTTTTGTTTTTGAAAAGTTCTAAAGAAATAAACTTTATAATAATAATAATAGTAATTAATAATTTCCATTATTGTTATTTATTCGATTTTTTTGTTGTTGTCATTTTCTTAAGTGAGAACCTCAACACATACTTTAATTTTAAAAACTGGTTTCAAGATTCAATTACAGGGATAAAATGTTTTTAGCTGCAAAAAAAGAAATGTTTTTATTTCTTTAAAGTTCATTGCAACTGTTAATAATAAACCAAGTAAACACAGTAAACTCCTACAAATGTGTAAAGGTCAAGTGTGTAAGATTCAGAGGGATTTAGTGGCATCTAGTAGTGAGGATTGTAGACTACAACCAGCTGAAACTTCTCCCGGTTAGATTTACTTCAGCGTTCATTGATCGGGAGGTTACCAAAAATTATCCGCAGAGCTCTCTTGCTCTTCAAAACAAACGAACCAGGAGATTTAAACTGGTAAAACACTGAATCAAGCAATGTCACATCACAGAGAAGTGTTTCTCCCACACTGTTTGGCTCGTCAGAGATGGGCCGCTAGCCCAGCACCTGCTAACGTGCACTCAGCTTTTTTGTCAGATAGCTTAAGATCCAGACATTCAGAAGGTTTGAGCAATAATTGTCCATAGATGTTGTTTCCTCTCCAAAACAAACAGACCCAGTGATTTAAACTAGTAAAAACACTGAATAAGGCAGTTTCATATTACAAAGGTGTTTCTTTCAGCAGCTGTTTGGCTGGAGGGGCAGCTAATTAAAGGTGGACTATGTGGAAACACAAACTGCCCAATCTAGAGCCAGTGTTTGGTCTGTCCGTTCTGGACAACTGTAGAAACATGGTGGTGCAATATGGCAGTCTCCATGGACAAGGTTGCTTCCTATGTAAATATTAACGGTTCATTAAGGTAACAAAATTATAGCAATACTCATTTTCAGCTGATAATACAATATAGAAAACATACTTATTATCATATTCCGTTTCTGCAAATATACCCCCGTAAATCTTACACACTGGACATTTAATTGCTTTGTCCTCTGTTGCCACACACTGTCCAGCTCTGTGTCTTGATTGCACAAGAGCCTGTTATTGTCATCCAAACTGTGTACTGGTAAAAAAAAATTACATCACAGCAGCTTTAGCATCATGATGCTTGCCTGCAGTTGTATGAGTCATAAAAAACTTCACAAGAATGTAGAAAACACTGTCTGTCCAAACATGATTGTTTTTACGTCAGATAAAATATGAATGTCATTGTCAAAATTCAAGGACTCTAGCAAACAAACGTGTCCTTGGATTCAGTCAGGGTGATTCGGTTAGCAGACAAATGCGTGCAGACTGTGTCGGGACGAGACAAAGGTGTAACCCTTGTCCTTGTTTTGACACACTGCGAAAACATCTGCCTGCTAAATTATGCTAATGTGGCTGAAGTTGTCAGCACCTTCCATTTAACGAGGGGGTGGGGCACAGCTCA
This sequence comes from Plectropomus leopardus, assembly GCF_026936395.1. Lineage (NCBI taxonomy): Eukaryota > Metazoa > Chordata > Actinopteri > Perciformes > Serranidae > Plectropomus > Plectropomus leopardus. The sequence goes on along the minus strand of NC_142180.1, from coordinate 25,879,427 downwards.
GACGGACGGCAAATTATTACTCTGACAAGGTGTTTAAGGCTTTTGTTAATAAGTGTCTAAAGTGTGGATCCAAAAGCAAAGAGCAGGTGTTAATGTTTGGACACCATCTGTATGAAGCTTTTATTTGTTCCGACTGCGCACCGAGAGGGGCACATATGTAAATACTAAAAAGCCAATAATAGTGGTAGAAAATTTGCATTGGAAATACAAGTCAAATGCCCAAAACTGAGAAGGACGAAGGGTTGAAGACAGTGACTTACTTGCAAGGAGTATGGGGACAGGGCTTCCACAGAGGAAGGAGAGGGGACAGAGCTCAGAGTGTGGGCAGGTGACAGAGAGTCCACGCTCACCTCGCCATCTGGATACACAAGGACAAAGACACAGAGAAAAGTGTCATATCTGAGGGCTTATCAGCACACACGGATGTTACTATACCTGTATATTCCCACACATAATCTCAACACTAACACACATTATATATTCTTAATTCTTTTAACAAACACCACTGTGTCCCAAACATACAAATCTAATTCATTAAGTACCCCTGCTGTCTTTGAAAATTACTCATAAAACAGCCACGCAAACAAAAGTTATTAGTTATATTTGGTCACAATATCCGACATTTTTTTTAAAAATAAAGCACTACTAGTAAACATTCTGAGAGGCAGGTAACTCCGAAAATAATAATAATCTTCAGTAAAAGATTAGCAAAAGCAGCAAAACAACAAAACCAATGTGCCTCGATCTGAACTCCATCATATTGCCTCAGCACATCACTGTGCGACAGCTGCACATAAAATGTATCACGTCGTAAAAATATTAAACAGATAAACATTGGCTTCATTTTAAGATCAGATTTCCCTTCTTTCATGCTGAAATGTGACAGCCATGTCAACACAGATGTCAGCATGTGTTTCTGTACCTGTGCAGGTGCTGCTTGTGTCCACTTGATTCCACGGAGGTATGTCGATATCAAAGTCCAGGTCTGGAGCGTCACTGACCTGAGGGAAAAAAACAAACAAAACATACACTTTTTAAACAACTGACAGAAACAAAGGTAGTGTCTGATCAACAGTCTAAGCCAGTGATACTCAATTTATAGTCCACGAGCCAGATTTGGGCCCCCAACCACTTTCTAATTCACAGTGAAAATTACGTTGACATACTGAGAACGTTTTTTCTTTCTTTTAATGTAAATAGGGTGCCACAGTGCATAAAACGCACCAAAACAGAGTTTATCAGGGGAAAATCTCCCAGATCCCTGAACAGAGGTCCAGATGAAGCCCCAAATGTCCTATAATCCTAGAAACACCACTGCGTACACCTGACCTGCACAGAGCAGCTGCACCTGGCCTCCTGTCATTTTGCAAAAGTGGCCTCTGGGTAAGAAAAGTAAGAAAGTATCCCTAATTTGAAGCAATGCACATGTAAATATTATTTTTTCTTAGCCACAGGCAGAAAACAGTTAAGTCATAAACAGTAGGTGGAAAAAACTTCAAGTCTTAAAACTCAGTCAAAATAACTCAAAAATTCTTGTTATTGCCTCGTACATTATGCCTGACACCTACACAGTGTATGTGGGATGCTTCTGTGAAACCATGTTAGCTAATGGTGCACCTGCATCTTTGGCACTGTACCACCGTTAACAAGCACATTTCTTTCCATTTCAGTTGACAATATAGATTTGTATTCAGGGAGGATGATGAGTTACTCACGTAGCCAGCATGCTCCAGGGCCTGAAACAGATCATCGGCATCCCCCAGGTCATCAAACTCATCAAAGAGGCTGATGTCTGTGCAACAACAAGCATACAGCACAAAATATCAGTCAGAATCAGAAGAGGATTTCTTTATGCATGGTTCCAAGTAGTTTTTCACTTACAAGGGATTTGCTTTGGTTTTTAGTGCACACATTAAACATACAATTAACACATTAAAAGGAATGTGGCAAAGTAATGAGATTAGCCTTTAACACAAAAAGGCTAATCCTGCCCTTAGATATTAGATCTCATATTATCCCAGCAGCATGTGCATGCACTCATGTAGGGCTTTTAATAAAACAAATAAAAATTAGATATTAACTGGCAAAAAAAGAAAAGCTGCTATAAACTGTAAGGAAATGGGATCATCCAGGCAATATATCCTAGATACTGGACAAAAAATGCGACAAGATGAAAAAACAAAGTCCACACACTATAAAAATAATAAATGACCCGCTTCCCTTTTTTTCCAAAACAGGTGCAGCTAACTATTTTTTCAGCCCAGTGTAAACAACATCTGCGGTTAAGAGCATTCAAGTGTTGTGTTTGTATCAGACAAGTGCACAGTGTGTACTGTCTCCGGTCACATTGCTAGTATTTATTTATTCATTTATTGAGGAATAAATAGGACATCGCAAAGACAACATAAGAACAACAGAACATGAAAAAACATGCAGGACAAACTATATACAATTATTTACAACTATTATATACAAAGGGGTATCAACCAAAGTATCTAACAAAAATGTTTAACGCATTACAAATGTCCAGTGTAATGTTCGGTTGTAATGTTTTTTTTCAATTTGAATTCTTGTATTTTGGGTTTCTTTTGAGTCTGTTTACATTTATGAATGTAATATTTCCCACAAAAATAAATAATTTCAATTTTTTTTTCTGAATGTCAAGTCCATTTTATCATACAAAAATATCATGTCTTTTGTCTTACGGAACCTTTAAACTAGTCAGTGTTTTAAAGAAACGTTCAATTTCCTTCCAAAATGATTAAAGGCATTCAAAAGATGAATGACAAATAATACTACTCATTGTTACACAAAACACATTTTTACCTACATCTCTAAACTAAGTGATTACCTGGTTGACAGGATAAATTAAATGTATTATGTTAAAGGAAACTTTAATTTTGTTGTTTTTTTGTTATTAAAATTCCAGATGCACTCCCACTCTTTATTGTTGTCGTCCAAATGGTTTGGCCGCTAGTTTCGTAGATTATTATTATTACTATTATTATTATTATTAGTGCAAAAAAAAAAAAGGAAATAGGACACTACAATCAAAACATAAGAAAGTCGCTGGTTATTATTTACATTACATCCCGGCTCAGCAGATTACATCATCATATCTACAGCTAGCGAATGCTAACTACATTAGCTAAAACTCGATGCGTTTGTAAACAAAAGTACAACAACAACCGCAGGCCTATTAACGCCCGACTCTTCTTCAACCAGCAAAGTTGCCACAAGACGTATATTAAAAGCACATTTCTTGGTTATATCGGACTTCTCGTTGCTGTAGCTAAACGTTACGTCTGCTCCCCGTTAAGATGTGTCCAGCTGACCGGCGCTTACCCCACTCTCCTCCGTGGTCGATAGACATGATGCCTGTCTCACTGTCCATCTCAGGGTAATGCTGATGATTTTCGAAGTCTACGGTTAATTCGGATGACATCCTCTTCTGAATTCATTAGTAAATTGTCTCAGACAAACGAGTCGCGATCGAGCTTGTAGGACTCATTCATGTAGCAGATGATTTGCATGGATCTTGTGGGGAAACTTCCTGTTAGACGCAAAAATACACGTCTGGTTTACCGTCAATCTACGGGTGCCACCGAGGGACCAATTTAAGAAACTAAAAACGTACTGTTGGGAATATACAAACTGGTGCTGCCTCATCCGGCCACAGGGCGGCAGGACGGTACTGCAGACTCTGCAGCAGGATTGAGCTTCATCAAGTTGACCTCTCGGTCAAAGTTCATTACGGGCAAGAGGATAAGTACATGGATTTTTCTGAACAACATGTGGCTTGGTAATGGTGGTTTGATATTAAATTTCTAATTGTAAATTGTATAATCAATACATTTTGGTAATATTGAGAGTCCAAACATTTTAACCCTTTGAAACATGGAGCGACATCATGTTTCTTGTGCTGTTCTCATAGGCCTCTCCAACCTTTGAACTGTGAGCAAATTGGTTTGATTTTTTAAAAAAAAAAAAAAAACATGGGGTAAGGGCAATGAGCAACTAAAAAAAAAAAAAAAAAAAAAACTTCCAGGAATTGCAAGAAATTATTTAGAAAGTGCCATTAAAATAAGCAAGGGAAAATGTCATGGAAGAAAAACTATACTTATAATAATCATATTTCCATGTTTAAAATTATACTACGAAATCATTATACATTTTAAGCACTTTGTTGGGGTCATTTCTTTATTTTTTTGGTATTAATTTTCAGGTTTCAAGGGGTTTAATATCTGATTGATCTGAGCAGTGTAAATCAAAATCAATCTAAATCAAAATTTTATGTTAAGCACATTTACAAAAGAACAATATTATTCTAGTGAAGGGCTTTTTGTAGTCATTATGCATCATTTTTGTGATTTTGTGTCTCTTTGCAGTACCTTTGTATTTCTTTGTGGTCATTTTGCCGCTGCATGTTGCAGTAATTTGAGTGACATTTTGCAGATGAAGGACAGAGGGGCCCCTTACACTTTGGGCCCCTGGGCCTGTGTTTAGTGGATCCATTTAGTAATCCATCCACATCTCCATCTTTATAAAATGCTTTGATGGGAGACACATTAATAAGTTGACTTTTACACATTTTTAGTGTAACCTTCTTAATAAACTACATTTTTTCCAAATTAATTTAAAATGCTAGTCAGCCTGGGAAAGATCGTTAAGCAGTCTGCCGTCCTATCAGGACCACACTCACTGCAAGAACAGATGGGTCAGTGTCAACCATAACTGTGGTTGGAGTTGATGTGGATTTGATGGATGGATGCTTCCATGGAGCTTATGCACCGCTGACGTGTCAATTCTGGTGTGAATTGTACTTTAGTGTCACGACAGGGAGTGCAAGCATCTGGCTTTGAACCCCTTTAAGCCCGTAGAGAGCCTGTTTGAGGACAAAGCCTGGTTCAAATGAAATTTAGGTTATCCATCATAACTCTGGTATGAGTAGGTAAGTGGATAAAGTTTATTTATGTAGCACTAATACATTTTTTATTACAAAATTAGGTTTAAAAAAACAGAAAGATAAAAGAGAGATGAGAGCACCACTTTGATATAAATTAGAATTTCTATAATAATTTTTACAGGAAGATAAATATAAAATGCATATAAAATAAACTAGAATAAAAATAAAATAGAATAAAACTTACAAATTAGGCACTAGTTAGAAAGACGTAGTTGTTTATGAAGCAGGAAGGGTCTATTAAAAGACATTTCGTGTGTTTACATGTACTTTAATAACCTGTTTATGATCAGGTTTTTGGAGTAGCCCGTTTATGTGTTTGAGCATGTAAACACCATATTCCATTTATGAGAAACCCGAATGTCCTAGCTGTAGTGCTGTGAAAGAAACCTGGATGTATATGTGGACTATAAATAAACTGATTTCTTTGTGTTCATGTGAACCCTATATCTCAAATGTAATCATAGCCGGGATAAGCTCATAAATTATTATTCATGTCCATGTAATCACACTCAATATGGAGTCGCATTATGTAGGATCCAGTTTTTGATTTTTCTTTTTTCCACATAAAAGTTAGGAAATCTCTACTGCTATTCTGTGTAAATTAGGGGCAATATTGACTACTGGAGTACCGTTCTAATTCAGGCGATTTCATGCGACAGTTGTCAAAACAACCTATAAAAAGAACGTCTGTTTTGTCACATATGGTGTTTGTCCTGATAGGCTGTAGCTGTATCATTTGAATCAGCACATGCAAATGTCAGTGCATCTATAATTTGATCCAGCTCCACGAGTGCCTGCTGTGCCAAATGTTTTTGAACTGCTGTAACTGACTGTCACAGATGTAGGCCCTGCATGTTGTGTATATACTGTCCACATGGAAAACACAGTAATAGTAGGCCTATATCACACACTTGAAGAAAAGAACAAAACTATGCTATGTCAGCATCCTGTTGGATGCATTTCCAAAAGCAGCTTCTTATCTTGCTTTGTCAATCTGTAAACATGTCACAATCTCATCAGAACGACATGTATGTTATCTCTGAGACAGAATAAGCATTCTCTCACATCCTCTACAACTTTGTTTGTGACTTTTAAATGGCATGCGCGCAGCAGTAAGTGACATGGTGTGCTAAAAACCAGTGGCTGGGTTTAATCCTTCATGGGCATTTCAGGTCGGAGTGAGATTAACCTGAGGTGGTCTGGCTGATTCCCTGCTGGATTGCTTCAACGCCATTCTGCAAGAACAAGCCCCCGTCTGTATTAACTTATTACAGCAAGGTAAAGACTAATAAAGAGGTCAGCCATCTGCCTGGAGTCCGCGCTGCACCTATAACATAAACCTAATCAACTAATGTAAGCTATCTTGTTTCATGAATCACAGGGGAGTCCGGTGTAACGTTTATATGCTCTGTGACAGTGTGACTACGCGCTTTGTCCAAATCCAAGGTTGTTTTACACCTCAAAGTCAAAGTGTCAAACATTTCTTACGGTCTTAAAAATATAAGCCGTGTGTGTGGCTTTATCACATGATGGTAATGATAATGCACCCGTGTCAGATTGGAGTGATGTGATAATGGCATGGACGATGTCTTTAGTCTTTGGGCAGGTCTCGGCTCATCATATTGATTGTGTGTAAAGCCCCTCAGACTCAGATGCGGACAGCAGATTAACAGGTTAACCTGATTTGTTGGCAGAACGGTTTAACAGACACATTTTGTAAAATGGAGTGGAGGCTGTGGTCACATTGTTGTCCAAGCTTTTGTCTGAAGTTCATTTTTTTGACATGCATTGGTTGCTTAGTACTACTTCGTTATGTGGGTATCAAAAACAGGTGCTCTTTGGATCCAAAGACATATGAGGCCAAAAATGGAAGGAGAGGTTACACCTGTAATTTGCTTTGTCAGCAAGTCATAGCCAAAAAAATACCAAAGCATACTGCTTTATAGAAGTTAAAAAGACTTTTATAAATAGGCTTAGAGCAGTGAAAAGGTGCCCCCCAAGCATTTTGTAATTCACAATGAAAATAAATTGATTCAAAGTGGGGATTTTTGTACTTTTAATGGGAATACAGTGCCAGAGTGCATTTTCAAAAGCATCAAAATAGAGCTTTTTTCTACAAGAAAGTGCCGGGGAGAAACTTGAATGTACTCAAATTCTAAAGACGTCTCTGCATACACTATAACTATATATATATATATATATATATGTATACTCAGCAGCCTACTTCTCAAACACATGCAATTTTTCAAAAAAACCCCAAACACATTAGTATTAGTATTAAATTGTAAGGTCATAGCAAGAATGCATGTGTTTGGAAAGTACTGACAATACGACTGGATAACTGAAAAGTTGGTAAATGGATGTTTTGGTTGAGTTTTGCTGTTGTTAAACATCGCCTCCAATCAATCAATAAACCAATATCATCACTGTTCTCCATGGAAGCATGCAAAATAATGATTATCTCATGAATTCAAGGTAAGCACGACTCGCTGATTTACAATCATTTAGTATTCCTTTTAGGTGGTATTTACATGAAAATGATAGGGGAACGATGCTACAATGGATTGTACCATTTAAAAGATTTCATTTAAAAACGATTATCATGTTGTGACAAACAAAAACGCAGCCAGCATATAGTTTTATATCATGTTATTAAGATATATTGTGTAGCTCTACATAGGATGTTTCTTCATTGATCAGTTAGAACAAAACAAGATCATCCAATTTGAACCCAACTTAAGCACTCAGAGTTTGGGCGGCTTTTTGTATCTTGTTAGCTGTAGTCACGATGGCTACAGATGATAAAACTTTACCTGCACATAAGAGAGCCAAGATTGTAATGAGATTAAACAGCATACCGAATCCACTTAGCATACACACAAACCTGCCTTTGCCCACAAGTTCTTCCACTACAATTAACAGGTAATGTCTGTGTGGCTGTAAGTTACATTGGGAATTGGTTTGCAGGATATAGAGCAGCAACTGTCAACTAACTTTAATTAAAACAATGTGAATGAGTAACAGTCAGGTCATGGCAGTTTACACTAAACTCATGGATGGATTAACATAAAATGCTCATGCATCATAGTAATCACCATTTTTGTGATTTTGATTTCTGAGAAACTGTATTTTGTTTTGTGTGTCTGTAATTTAGATTCTTGGCCTCTTTGGAAAGAGCAGGTTATTTTCAGTGGTGTAAAGTAACAAAGTAATAATACTTTGTTACAGTACTTACGTTTTTTTTTTTTATCTCTACATGAGTTTTTATATTTTTATATTTTATATTTTATATTTTTTAGTTTTTATATTCCATAAAATTCTGACTGCTAATGTTTTATCAACAAAATTTACTTGTACTTCTTCTTAAATGCACAATGTAAAAATAAACTATTTGTTTTAACTTAAAAAAGTTCGTGTCTAGGCTGCCTTCAATTTTTTAACTTACTGAATTTTATAAGACAAGGTTATTCATTACAAAATCACTTCAACTTGTATTCTTAAATTCAGTCAACTTAAAATTTTAAGGAAGCCCAGACACTAACTTTCTTTAGGTTAAAATATGTATTTTATTTTTACAGTACATTTAATCATAATCATATAATCACAGCTACTTACTTTGAGTCAAGTAATATTCTAATATTTGACTTTAACTTCCACCAAAGTCATTTTCAGGGGAAAAAAAAATATCTATACTTTACTCAAATATAGCTTTCAGGTACTTCATCCACCACTGGTAACTGTACGTAAATAAAAAGAAAACTTCAAACCAAGACACTGCTGGCACAAACAATGACCAAAGACAAAAAGCCCCAAGCTGGTGATCAGACAATGCCAACCTAATTAAGCAAAAAAAAAAAAGGAGGAGAAACAAAAAGTAGTTGGTGTTATTTATGTGACAGAGAGCTTTTAATTAGTGTTTACCACCAAACAAATTCATGTAAGTTTGGCAGAGGCCCGTTTCTGTGTCGAGGGCCTGTTTTCAATCAAGTGCTCCTTATCTACAACATGTTTTTTCCTGCAGAGAAACTGAAACAGAGTTCATCTGTCATTGTCGATGTTGAAATAAGGTCTGGATATTTGTTTTGTGCAATTATGCGCTGGTGTTTTCATGAAATACTTAGCATAGTTGACATGCATCAAGTCCTTTCCTCCCATGTAGCCGCACAAGGCAGAAGACTCTGTTGGTGAACCGCGAGCCCAGCAGTGAAAAAGAGCCAGAGAGGTGGTTCCTCTAAGCAAAGAGAACCCCCTTTGCAAAAGGCTGTTCGAGCTACATTTCATCTTTTGTGTCCCAGATTGATGACCTATGAGATGGATGATGTTCTGTAGTGCTGTGTGGCATTGTCTTATCCCCGCTGACACAAAGAGGGGGAACACTTATCATCTCAGCCTTATGTATGGAGCAGGGGGCAGGGGTTGTCAGAATTGTGAAGAGGGTCCAGGAGGGCGGGGGGTAGCGGGGTCCCCCCCTTCTCGATAAAGCGTGGTGGAGATAGGCTAATGACAGCAGAGGCAGATGGAGAGAGCCGTCTCCCATGACGACGCAGCCAGAACCTCCATCCCGAAGCCAGAGGAGGACGGATACAGAAAGGGAAGGAGGGAAATAGGGGAAGAGGCCAAAAAGCGAGAGAAGGAGTGGAAAAAGATTTGGACTGTGTGTGTTGGATGCCAATCCATGTGATTATGTTCTTTGTGTAAATGCATGTGAAGTGTTGTTCAAAGGTGGCTTTAGTAGAGAGGTGGTTTGTTGCTCAGGTTTATGTTAACCTTTTAGCCACACAGTGACTTACTAGCAGGTGTCCCAGGTTTGTTGTGCTTAGTTTAGGATTAGGCTTCAGAACATTGTTTGGTGGGAATGGTGGTGTGAATACAAAGGGATTAGTGCAAAGGGTTGCTCCATTAACTGTGTGTGTGTGTGTGTGTGTGTGTGTGTGTGTGTGTGTGTGTGTGTGTGTGTGTGTGTGTGTGGGAGGGTGGGTGGAGGGCCCTGAAGTTGATGGATGAATAGCCAGCAAAATAAAACATTTTTGCTCCAATTAGAAGAAAAAAACAATATGATATTGTACTACTACTACTAATAATAGAGCATAAGTAAATGAAAAATAATAAACAGAAACAGCACTTCAAACCAAAAGCTCTGATTCACTGCTCTTCAAAATAAAGTGGGTTTTTTGCAGTTTTGACACACTCACAAGTCACTTGCTGTGCAGTCAGAACCCTAACCCACTTTTGGACCGCAATCCACCAGTTGGGAACCACCTCTTTCCAGGACAAGATGAAATAGTGTACACCATCAAAATAAAACCAACAATAAAAGCAATAAAAACTGATAAAACTCCACTGAAAATAGGGAAAAACCAGAAAAGAACAGTGTAATAAAAAATGAAATAAAATTAATTAAAGAGGGATAGAGACTATAGCCTACAATAGATTATGGAATAAAAATAAGTACAAAATAAAAGGGTCCTTTTCGACAAACACTCCAAACATTGTGAAGTGACTTATAGAAATCTTTTTTTTAAAGACAATAAACTGTTAAAATTTCCATTCAAAAATTTAAAAAAGCTACTATTGATGAAAAGAGAAAAACACACATTTCCTCAGTTCCCACGTTCCTCTCCAAATGCACTGCAGAGGGGGAAAAAAGGCCCTACCAAAATCATCTCAATGCCTTGAACCATGTGCCACCATTAGGGACACACAAAGAGAGATCTGACAAATGACCATTTTAATGTCCCTCTTTGACTTTAATGAATTTATACGTTATCTGGCCCCTAATGGAGGCTGCGGTGGAGGGGCTGGCGCAAGGCCATAACAAATGAAAAGCTCTGATTAGTGTAGAATGAGCAGAGAAAAAATGCCATTCATCTTGGTTAGCATCCTCCTGTGCTCTTTTATGGGTCGCTGTTACAAGGACGCTGGAGCCGGGGGTGCTTGTCCCATTAGCGGGGCAGCCCAAAGGGCCCGCTGAGTGGTCAGCGGCCCGGCGTTGACGGAGCGTCTGCCCGCTCCGCAGTTCAAGACTGTGAATGCCTCAGTGCGGCTTGACTCCTGAATAACCTTCTGAGGTACCGGGAGCTTCACCCCTGCATGACCCCGCACTCTGAACAGGGGCGTGGGGGGACTCCGGGGGGTACCCAGACCAGGACTCACACCAGTATTAGGTAAACAGTGGAGAGATCCCCTCAGAGGAGGACGACAGGAGATTAAAAACAGTGTTTCACATTTGAAATTAGAAGCATGAAGTCATAGATTTAATAAAATTTAGTATTAAAATGCAGACAATAACACAGATTGACAATGATAGTTTAGTATCTGAAAAGCAGATTATTTGATAAAGTGAGGGACTGTTCCTTATTTATGAGAGGGAAGGTGGGGTTGCAAAATAGGGAAAGGACTTTAAATCATATTTTAAGCACTGGGGAGGGAATTATGTCTCCCTACTGAGTTAAAGACATTATTTAAACATCATCTCTAAATTTTAGCTCGGTTACAGGCCAAGATTTATTCACTACATAGAGCCCAATTTTAGACAATATTTTAAAATAATCATTAGATATATTAAAAATACATAAACAAATGTAAATACCCTAATTAACAAAAGTACTGCACACTTCCATGTATACTTTTTTTTTGTTTTTTGTTTTTTTTTTTGTCATATTCACCTTTTTATGTGTTTTTATGTCATATATACAGACTTTGTTTACATTTTCTCTTTAGGCTAAGACTAGACCTCTACTAAACTTTCACTTTTCAACCTTGAATACCGGAAATCTAAATGTTTAAAGACAAATAAAACTCAACGTTTAAGTATAATAGACATTTAGCCCATTACACGTCTTTTCAAAGTGAAATCGTTCAGTGGGTCGATTGGGCGTAGAAGAGGGACATTTAAGTTTAAATTGTTGTATTTTTTTTATTGATTTTGATTATACTTAGAGCCCCCAAACCCACAAGTGGGTTTGAAAGCCATGTTTTCATTAAAAGTATATCCAAAATTACAACATTTATCATAGCAATAAACTGTAAAATATGATTACAAATGGTGAAGGAAAGGTAATTTCCCCTGTGCGCTTAGCAAAGTTTGAGGGAAAATATTTGTAGTTCCAGGGAGGGTCATGATATAAAAAACACAGCTCCATCCCAGCCACCCATCTATGCTGATAAATAACACCCTAAACAAGAAATCACAATAAAATCCCTAAACAAGAAATCACAATAAAATAAAATAAAATAAAATAAAACTGTTTTTCATATCTACTGTGAGGGTTCAAGAACAGAGGGATGTCATATGTTGTAAAGCCCTTCCAGTCTATTTATGATTTGTGATTTTGAACTTTATGATTGGGCTACAATAAACTTCATTAATCTGTAAAAGCACTTTGGGTTGCCTTTTGGGTATAACATGCTATATAAATAAATTTACCTTGCCTTGCCTAGACAATAAATTTTAAATAAATGTAAATAGTGTGGTCTGTTAAAAGGGGGTCATCACAATATGCTTGTTGAAATTATCAAAACTGCTCAAAATACTCACAACAGAACCTTATTTAATCGTAAATCTCTTGGCATATATGTTTACATTTCCTCATTAGACTTGCTGTAGTTGTTTTTAAAGGAGATTTTTCAGATTATGTTGGAGGGGGGGGGGAAGGCTGCATTCAAAAGCACCACCGTCTATTTTGCCCTTGTTGTCGTAATTCTGGGAAGCAACATTTTACTGTGGAAATATTGCAACACGGTGTCACTGCAGGAGAGATGTTTCGTCACGATCGTGTTGGAGCTTGATATCGACCACTCTTGTCATTGGGAGAAGCCCTGTTTGGCCGCCCCCCCCCCCCTCGCTGGGCCCCGTGTAGAGCCGCCTTGCAGAGTTGAGTCGGGCTGGGAGAGGAATGCGTTGGGATGCGGAGCAGCACTGACTGGAGGAAATCGACGCAACAACTCGCACAGTATGGACAGTAATGATCCGTATTTACACCTCAGTAAGTACCCCTCAACGATTTATTATGAGCCCGGTGTGCGTGCTGTGTTTCTCGCAAAGCTGCTGCATTTTGTGAGGACTTGAGAGAGTGCGTTTGTTTCATGGCGTCTTCTCTCACAAACCGTGAGCTGTGCGCGAAAGCGTTCGCGGACTTTAACCACCGACTCTCGTCTGTGGGACCGGTTTTTGTGCTTCTCTCTTTCTGCTAACAATCGTTTCGGGCAACTGTGCCAAATAAAAAACGAAAGCTGCGACCAATTCAAAAGTCAGGTGATCGTGGTTGTGCCGGTCAGGCAAGGTCAGAGGTTGGCACTTTAATTGCGCTTATGTAATTTATGGCGCTTGTCGCGCGTCTCTTGCTAAACTGTTTGAGACAGAAACACAATTTATTGGTCTGGGATGACCGTCAGATCCACAGGAAAAAAATGCACGAAACTGCCGTGAGGAATGGCGGATCTGTGCTGATAAACAAACTTGTACTTTGTGGTAAAAAAAAAACGAGTGCAAGACGCGCCCAGGTCAGAGCTGTGGCTTATATGCAGCTGAATGACAGCATGATGCGATTTTGCCCAGTAAAGCTCATATCTGACTTTGCCCTTGAACCAGCTGATGCCGTTTTTCTTTTCTGTGTTTTTTGTGACAGCCCAAAATTCACAAGGAAATATGACTCCAGTGTGGAGTTTGCAACATGTGGGATACACGCTGTGCATATCCTACTTACAGTGTGCCAAATAACTGTCTGTTTTTGTTCCTTCTTTAGATTATAAAGTCTATCTGGAGTGAGAGTCTGAGGCTATTTGAGCCTCACTGAGTCACACACTATATGCATCATTTATCATGTGATGTTTTTTTTTCTCTCTCCCTGAAAGATACACTCATTGTCAAACCCCACTGCAGCAGACATGTGCCATGTGCTTCTTTTAAACCACTTCTTCTGAATAATAATAGTGTGGCGTTAAAAGGAAACAAATAAAACCCCAGTCTTTGAAGACAGAACTGTGCAACCCCTTTATGTTATCACAGATATCTCGGCACCATTTTGAAGGGGCTGAAAATTGTTTCCATAATGAATGTGGCTCCCAGGGGACTGAGAAAGACATCTGGATGGAAGAGCATGTAGAGGGAAGCCCACAGCGTACAGAGGAGCAGTCCCTCTGGGCTGCAGAGCCTTTCTTGTCTGTCTTTAAAGTCTCTGATCAGACAGTAGTGGCAGCTCAAGATTTATGCACATTAGGGCAGCAGCAGAACAGTGCATTAACTGTGCAGATGTGATACTGATCCTTATTTAAGTAGGCCTAAATATGAATTATTTGTGCTTTGACTGATGTTACTGTCTGGCTACGGTGATATAAAACTGTCTTTTTTTCTGTTATTATTTGGAGCATTTCACTTTCACACCTAATTTGCAATTTTGGTTGTAATTGATACATTTCTGATTTAACTCTTTGAAATCTGAGCACATTGGTCAGATTTCTTCTGAAAACATTGGAAGGAGGCAATGAGCAACAAAAGAGGACCCTTCGACCCCAAAAATGAGCAAGAAATTAGTAAAAAGTACAAGAAAATTATTTGAAAATTTGTGGGGGGAAAAAAGGTTAAAAAGCATGTAAAAAGTGCTTAAAAATCTCATACTTCTATAAAATAATTTTAAATATGTAATTATGATAATTAGCCATAAGTACAGTTTACCTATACATTTTCCCCTAGCTTTTTAAAAATTATTTTCTAAATCTCTACTTTTTTGCTAATTGTGGAATATTTATTATCAAGTTTTTCATTGCCTTTTTCCATGTTTTTTTATTTTTATTTTTTTATAGAAATTGCACCAATTTTTCCCAGGGTTTAAAGTTTAAATACTTGTGAAATGTGTCTGAAAGCAGCACAAGAAAAGTGATGTCACTCCAAGTTTCAAATGAGTAAATTCCCGGTGTATTTCAGTGTTTAGAGAACTGATTCGAAGGTACACAGAGTTAAAAATGTTTCATGTTAAGGAATCTGATCAGTCTTGGTTTCAGTGGAGAGTTTTGTTGTCCCATTATGGTCCTACAGTAATGCAGCTTTCCCAGCCTGCAATGACTCGTAATTTTAGTTAAATGCTGAATATTTGTCATTTTTGAATCAGCAATAAAAGTGCTGGTAGTGAAATAGCATCAGTTGAACCTAATGAGGACACTCCTTATCTTTTAGTGCATTTACATGAAAAAAGTTAAAGCCACCAAGCTGTTTTAAAAGCCACAACCACTGAGAGAGCATTTCCAAGGAGG
Source organism: Plectropomus leopardus (assembly GCF_026936395.1). NCBI lineage: Eukaryota > Metazoa > Chordata > Actinopteri > Perciformes > Serranidae > Plectropomus > Plectropomus leopardus. The sequence goes on along the minus strand of NC_142180.1, from coordinate 25,864,213 downwards.
AACTGTCCTTGTTTTGTCTGTGTGTTTGCACACAACCATGATTTATGATGTATTTTTGCATCAACAGCCCACACACGAAAACATTCATGAAAACAGGGCCATAATCCAGACTCACTCCTTGAATGGGAGGCGATCACTTGAAAATGAATCTGTCATTAAGTCAAAAAACAGTCTGATGATTTTGCTTTTCAGCTCTTCCCAGACATGTTATGTTTCAGCAGGTTTGATGACACAGGCCAGCCCCTGAGCTTAAAGTAGAATCAGCATTTTTTCACTCCCAGCACTTCAGCATTTTTTTTTAAATTTTCCATCAGTGGAAGTGATTCTAAACGCGCTGACGACCCACTCGCTACTTTTGACAGTGAGAACCTATTTAGTTTGCAGATCTGGGAAGTCATGGCAGAGAGAAGAATGGGACGAGAGAGTGAAGGGAGCAAAATAAAGGGGAAGTGCATGTGTGTGTGTGTGTGTGTGTGTGGAGGGGTAGGAGAGAGAGGTCACCCTAGTTGATGTGAACTCTCATCACTTGCCAGGGGTCACCACACTCAGAGGCAGAGAAGGACACACACTACAGGTCACACACTCACGCCTCAACTTCACAGCTGCAAATATACAGCGCTTCTGTATGCATAGCTTATTGCAGCAAAATGTGACCGTGATATCATGTGACATAAAGAATGTGGGTGGTACAATTTGACTGTGAAGTGCCGGCAGTATTAAACCGGCTCTCTAACGGCAGATCCCAGCACAGAGCATTCCCCCACCCACTCCTGCAGAGTTAAATAAACCACACAGGTAGAGAGGCGTGGCTTTCTGCAGGTATTTGCTCAAGAATTCTGTAGCTTGAGACCTCATGTTGCCTCAATGCAGACGCATGCATTAGCACACAATGCACACAATGAGTTTATTCCCAGGCGCTTTTGATTGAGTGTGTGTATTTATGTGTCAGTGTAAAAGAGGCTGCTTGTCTTGACTGTGTGTGTGTGTGTGTGTGTGTGTGTGAGAGTGGGTGCTAATTGTGAGAACAGGATGAGGGAAGAGAAGGGGCGTAAGGAGGCCATTCTCTGGGCTAATTGCCAGTAATTAGTCATTAGTGAAGAAGGTCAAAGCCTTGATTTAATTCCAGCTTTAATCAAGCAGAGAACCTTGAAAGGCCCACGGGCTGCGGCGGACGGTGTTAGGTTATGAGATGTACGAAGCTATTTCTTCGCTAATTATGCAGTAACAACATACATGTCACACATGGACGCACATCAAACTCTAATTTTCCACGCATATCCCTCTGATCTAAAAGCGTCTCCTCGTTTTTTGCCTTTAATTAATTCATCAATCGCAAAGGCATAGCAGCCAAATATATGGCAATGTTTTACATCAAGTGTTGAATAAATTACCGTCTCAGTGTAGAGAAAATGTGACTATTTTCATGTGTACACACATGGAGCAATAGCTGTTGATGTGTGTCTAAAACCAAAATGATTCCCAGTCGTCACCACCAGAGTGTTTTAAAGGGAAACAGTCTTGGTTGCCCATTAACAGATTAAGTGCATAGGCAGTGGTGGAGGAACTATTCAGAACATTAGATTTTAAACACACAATAATTAAAAGTCCTGCATTCAAGCAAAGCAAATGTATTAGCAACAAAACATAAAGTTTAAAAGCAATCATTATGTAGACTCAGCCTAGTCAGCAGAAGAAAATGTGGAAAATATAAGTTTCTGCAAACCACAAATATGTTACAATTGCATGTTTCATATGTATGTCAATGTTTTTAATGTTACAAATTATAAGAAGTCTGCCTAGTTGCAGACAAACTAACAACAAAGCTGGTTGTGATTGAGCAAATCATGCTGTGTTTCCAGCAGTATTTAGACACCAATCACGGATGTTGTTCAGGAGCCCATTGCTGTGTTTTGAGCTGCTTTTTAAGTACAACAAGCAGTTGTAGAGACGTCACTGCTTTCTAGGGTTGTTCCCCGAAACTGGGTATTTTAAGCCAAAACATGGCGGTTTTTCTTACCGTAACTTACGATTCTTTGTTGTGACTAAACTTAACCACATGAACCTCAGCATAGTTGAAATGTAAAATTTCAACATACCTGCTACACACAAATGTAACACGCTCATGGTTAGCAGAAACATCATATAGGAACTCCTTTGCCACATAATAACGTGCAAATGTAACCTATGTGATAGTACCAAATTCAGGGACATGTGGACATGCAGTCTCTGTGAAAGCACTGAAACAAGCCTCCACTGATTTTTTTTTTTTTTTTGCTTTCAGTTTAATAACCAAATTATTCAGCCCATTTTAATGGCAGTGGAAATAAAAGTTGGAAACAAAACCTTTAATCCAGGCTTTTTTGAGGGCCCCCCCCCTCCCACTTTTCCCCCAGCTCGATGTCCCTGTATGTACTGTGATTTTCCACAACATCCTTTGATATAGATAATGCTGAAACGATGAATCACTTAATGAATAGGTCAATCAATAGAATGTTAACACTTATTCTTACTGGGTAATCATTTCATTCATGAAGAATAAACACCAGGCAGTCTCCGATTGGCGTGTAGGCTGCGCAATTAGTCACTTTATCATATGGTAATCAGCAGATCAATCAACGAGGAAAACAATAGTTTATTGATAATGTATACACAAAGTCGGTCCCAAAACAAGTATGATGAAAAAGTCTAAGCACTGCAGCACTCATCAGCATTACAAATAAGAATGGGGCTGATGAGGGGAGATTTATGACTCAGTCGCTTCGACTGACCAGGCAAACAGTTCTTCATGGCGCTCTGTGCCGAGCAACAGGTAACAGCTAAGAACATTATGTCTCATTAAACCTCTCCATTGAGAGACATGAAGAACACCTCGCTTGGCTATTTTGAATGATCTGAGTGCCATTTAATGCCTGCTCCTCATACCCAGACACATCGATACAACACAAAAGCGCACGTAGCTGTTTGGGCGAAAAAAACAACATATTTTTCTGGTATTTTCTGCTATGCGCTCATCTCTTTTTGGACTGCCTTTTCATACAGATGTCCACTCAGCTGAGTTTGCTACATGAAAATGTTTTCAAAAATCCCTCCTGGAAACAAGAGTAGGACATAAAGAGAAAAGTGTCCTCTCGAGACAAGTTTAGAGCTGCAAACTGCTTTTGCTTTTCTGTTTTTTCCGTAGACAAGTATGCAAGACGCTGATGACAAAATATCAATTAGTAAATCCAAGAGTGTACCATGAATTTAAAGTTGTCATTTATCCTTCTCACATCTTCATAGTCTGTGATACACCCATGAATGCTAATTATGGCTCTCAGGGTTAATTTGGCATGTTTTATGTGGGCCACGACACGCTATTCTAACACAGCATGCATTTTAGAAGGACTGTATTATTTTAGCTTCTTCCTGTGGGATTTGTTAAGTCTGGTAAAGAGGCAGAAAGTGTCTCTTGTCTTTCTCCGTCTTGCCCTCATCTGTGTCGGCCTGTTGAGGCTCTTGCCAGGTTACTGTCACTGACGGGATCTGGTTACCGGTGGCTCTCCTTCAAGTACTGTATAGACATTCGATCCAGCCTCGTGCAGGTGCACCGCACAAGAAAACTCTGTTGAGTCATGTAAGTAAAATAGATGCACACATGTTGGCGAGGGCTTCTCAAGTTTTTAGTGCTGTCTTTCAGTGTCTGCTTCCAGAGCTTGAAGGGTAGAATAGGGTGCACACTTGATAGGATGGCAGGATAGATTAAAAGCAGCAGCTGCAGACTAAAATCAGTGCCAATTTCACATTTATTGGCAGGGGCTATTTTCTGGTGATAATGATATGACATACTTCCACGGCCAAGAATGCTTGCTGCCTCTGACAATGTTGAACAAACTGAACTCCTGCTTTTTGCGGGTTGATTTTACAAAAAAAAAAAACCATTTTATTGCTGTTTTTAAAGCTTGGTCTGATACACAGAGTCTTAAAACAGTCAGACTGAAGATTGAATCCATCCCTGCTTGGGTTTTGTTTTAGTTTATTTAGGTTCCCTTCAGGTTTGTCATGTATTGTTCTTCACTGCCTTTAAGGTATATTTTTGGCCTGTGTTTGCATCTGGATTTTCACTTTGCTGCGTGTTTGCTCGGCCATCTGAGAGCACTGAAACAGACAATTCCTGACTTCCTGGAATGCTATAACACTTGTTAAACACACAAACATACTAACAATGCTCAAGTAGCCTACTCCACATGCCGTAACCATGCTGGCACAGTTATTTCTTTGCATTAAGGGCAATTATAGCTGTTTAAGGGGAGACAGAAGCAAGTATTCTTTCACCTCTGGCCACGTGTTGTCACTTCCTTTCTCAACACTCACATCCCATTTATTCCACCTACACATTAGACAGAAAGTCTGTGACTAATACTCAGCAAAAGGGAAGAAGATGAGGGGAAAAAATGTCACTGACACGTAAAAGCCTCTACAGGAACATCAGTGCCGTACTGTCTTCCCATGCTCTCCAGTCTTGCTCCCTTTTAAGAGGGAGTAATCGGAAACTTGTGGTTGTACTGTACTCTGAAGTGTGACCCCCTTCACATTGACCACCCTCCCTCCTCATGCTAGACACGCTGTTCTGCGACTACAACAGGTGTCTCTGTGCAGTTTTAGCAACGCTGAGAGAGAGGCCAGTGAGTGGGCGGTAGAAGAGCTGATTTGTGCAGCAGTCGGTCAGTAAACAGTTCCTGTGGGATTGATCTCTGTGGAAGGATAATCTGGGTAATCCTATAACCGGCGCCGGTGGACTCCTCCTCTTTTGCTCTACACTGACGCCCCGCCCCTTTTCCACATCAACCCGTCTGTCCCCGTTCTGTCCTGAAAAGTGCTTGGTGTCCGGAGCGTTCATATCATTTTTTTTTAGTTGTCACCGAGCCAACACCTGAGTGACTGGCGTCCTGCCAGCGCCACACTTGCACCCGAAAGGCATGTGGCACCCCATGGCATCACCTGCAACTGGAGGCAGCCCTGGAAGGGAGATAGGTTATGGCCACTGTGAGTAGCTGAGTTCTGTTTTGCCTGCCTGTGAGTGTGTGTGTGTGTGTGTGTGTGTGTGTTTGTGGTTGGATCAGATGAGGATGTATGTGGTGGAGGATGCTGACTGTCTGCACCGCTGTTGTGATTTTCTACAGAAGCGGAGCTCAAACACTAAAAGCGAGCGCTGCACAGATGCACTACGGTAAAGCCTCTAATCCCTGTGCACTCTTTGAACAAGTTATTTTGAATTTCTTTCGGCAGTTGAACTTCTTTGTATTTGGGGTTTCCCATATGGATTATATATGATCCTCACTGTGATACAGTTCTCCCACTGTTTTGGACTGTATTCTGTTAGGGAATTGCATCTTTCAGATACAGATTTCACCCTCCAACAGCTCAGTTCCTGCTTTTAAAATCATTGGATCATTTTAACCCATTATGACAGGTACAAGGCTTTGCTGCTGCTTGTGACTCACTTGAGGTCTCAGATGTGGTCAGCGGGGATGCCACTCAACTTCAAATGACGCTTCCAGCTCTCATTGCCTTGTCCTTCACTATCAGTTTATCTTTCAACACTTGTCCCTCCCTATTAGCCCCATCCATTCTGCTTTTCTCTCTCTCTGTCTGTTGTCTGTCACATTGCATCCCTCCATCAACGACCACTCTGATGAGGGTTTTTTTCTCGCTTTTCCTCCTTCCTGTGTTTACAGAAGTGTGGGAGGTGTTGACCTGGGCACACCTCCATAATACTGTAATCAGCCTATTAGCTGCTGCACTGTGTGTATATGTAATGTTTTGATACTACATTTGTTTCTCCAGTGTCCTTGAGAAGAAGCATGTGATGCTCCTGTTTACAGCTGTAGTTCCTCTTCACTGACAGCCTTGAAGATGTTCATTCATGCTCCAGCTCTGGTTTGATGAAAGGGTAGAGAATAGCAGACAAACACTGCAGTTTTCCAGCATCTGATTTTGATCCTGGAGTACAAAAATGCAAATCCACCTGTACTACATGTACACGGTTTCTACATTTTCTGTTCAGCTCTCTCCATTAAGAGCAAGGGAGCTGTAATTATAACCTTAATGCTCATGTGGTCTCGACAATAATTCAGATGTTAAAATAGATTGAAAGGGTACATCTGAGCTTTTTCTGAGTCATAGAAATCATTCATAAAAAACTGATCCATGGTATAACAAGAGTAAAGCACATACTGCTTTACTCTGTGCCCACGCGATCATTACCTATGTTTCTGAGGCCTTCAGCTATGCCAGCGTCATCGGCCTGTGAGACGATTCCACCACTTTGGTCCAGACCGAAATATCTCACCAACTATTGGATGTTATGCTGCTATGACAGTATGTGTAGACATTCACAATCTGCTCAGAATGAATCCTGATAACTTTGACTTTTCCTCCAGTGGCACCATCAGGTCCACTGGTTTATTGATTTATGACCAAAAACCTGCAACTCCAATGACATTCCCACCAGCCTCAGGCTGTACTTTGTGTTATATCTGCCAAGCATCTACATGTTAGCATTGTCTTTATGAGTATATTAGAACAGACTTTAGCATTTAGCTTAAAGTGACACTGTGCCAAAGTGCAGACTCACAGAGCTTCTAGTGTGGCTGCAGAATCAAGGGCTGGGAGATATGGAGAGAACTGAATTTCATGATATTTTTGACCAAATACCTTGATATCCATACTGCAACAATTTGGTAGAATTGACAACTGGTGTTTTTTAAAAAATCGAACACAATATCTAGTCTCATATCACGATATCGATAAATTATCGATATATAGCCAGCTATACTGCAGACTATATAAGCCTTGTAGACACCTTAATCTAAAGCCAGGTTTGCACCCAAATGTAACACAAAGTTAAAATATAAGTTATAACTAATAATTCCTGATTTCATACTGCTTTGCAAATATTAAGAGTAGGTTCAGCGTGATAGACAGCACCAGTCAAACCTTAAACGATGAAAATCAATGCAGAAAACATGATGGACTGTTGCATTTGTGTTTGGTTTATTAATTTATTTGAAGATGGTAACAGTTTCCTCAGCGCTTCTTGCACATTAGCATTTATAAGACCGCACTTTATCATTTTTATCAACACATCTTTTCCACCTCAGCAAAGCATAAAAAACTATTTACCTCTAGTAACCTGGTAGAGTGTGCGCCCCATATATGCTCAGGCCTGTGCAGTGGCCTGGGTCTGATCTGTGGCCCTTTGCTGCATGTCACCCCCCCCCCCTCTCTCCCACTTTTCCCTATCTCTCTACAGATCAATAAAGGCACAAATATGCCCCAAACTTAAAAACAAAAAGCTGTTTGGCTTTATACCTACTCTGATTTTTCTAGGCACACATTGAAAGCATGAAAACAGGTCAATGGAAAAGGACTTGTCAGGTTGTTTTCATGTCATCTCCAGAACTTTTTACTTTTTAAATCGTTGTCTATGCTGAACATATTTTCTTTCCCAGTTCTTCATGTCATTACTCCAGAGTTAACTGTAGCGAGTATGCTGGTTGTGTAGTGTGGCTGTCTGTCTAGGATCATGTCACAAATGCAGAGGTCAGGTTGCCTGGGTCACTCTCACTTGGTCACAGCATGAGCTGAGTGGGTTAGTGTGCATTGTTTGTGTGTATTTGTATGTTGATGACACACACCCCTCTCTCCACAGCCCCCTGAAACAGCTTGAGAATACTTCTAGGAACTCATTTGAGTGTCCTCATCAGACAGATGCTCCAGTTTGCACTGGACCTCTCGGTGCACCTATTTGTTTGTTTTCCAGGACTGTGAGGTCAGCCTGTTCTGTCTGCACAGGCAGACTTGTGTTAGCTCTTGTTATTTAAGTTCCAAACTTTTTTATCGTTAACATAACAGTCTTTATCTTGTTCCTGTCTCAGCCCTGGCCTCCTCATCGATCCTTTGCATCTGTGTCAAAAGTAAGACTGCGTGTGACTGAGTGTGTTAGAGGACACAGCAGCAACAATCTACATATGGAGCAAAAAAAAAACCACTATGATCTGTGCTTTATGTTCATTTGCAGACCTTTTCTTTTATTTGTTTGAAGCTATAATAGAGGGAATCTACAGAGCGATGGAGGATAGCTAAAAGGGAGCTCATTTTTCTTCTTTTCAGGGAAAGTGTGTGTGAGTTCATTAGAGAGTTCACTGCAGGGCAGAATTTAGGGTCAGAGAAGTTCACCAGCTCAAGTGCTTGTGTTGTCACAGCCGTATGCCTTAATGGAAAAAACATTTTTCTATTAAAGTTTGTCACAAGAGAGGCAGCATCTGTTTTTTAAACAAAGTTCAACTTATGTTGCGAGCTATATTTATTTTGGCTGTTAAAGAATAATTTCCTATTATTTTGTAGAGAAGTGACAAATAGGAACAACAGTTCCTGAAATTGGTCCACTATTGAGCAAGAGCGCTGCAGCTGGCAGTCATGAAACAAGCTTCAATGTAACCACTTGGGGCATTTGTGCATCAGCAATTTATGTCCACTCAAGCGCTTGTTTTGTTTCTCTTGTGTGTTTAAGTGTCTCACAACATTATGGGAAGGATCATGACAGAGATAGCTCTTGTGTTAAACAGTAAAATCCTTTCTTTTATAACCCGAAACAGCCCTAAAAACGCCTTTGCCAGAACTACCAGACCCCATTTAAATAAACAGTAGTTTAAGCTTTTAGAGAGCCAGCATATTATCACCTCAAACTGGGTGATGTAAGGTTTTTTTCAACCAATCAGTTGGTGACTATTTTAACAGTGGAAAGACAAACGAAGATGGCTTTAATGAGTTTTATATTGTTTCTGTTGACTTTGAATGAAGTGTGTTTTATGATTATTAAATTACTGTTTATTTAAAAGGAGTTTGGTGAGTTTGACGATAGCCATTTTGGGGCTGTTTTGCTCTATCTCTGTAGGCTCCTTATCATAAGGTTGTCAGACACTTAGACAATCTGAGCTGTCAGGGTAAAAAACAAGTACTTTGAGTGGATGTAAATTGCACAAATCGCCAGAGTGGTTACTGCAGCACATTTCAGGGCTGCCAGCTGCAATGGTCTCTCTAATACTTGACCATTTAAAAAAAATGTTGTTCCCAATAGTCACTTATAAAATGTCAGAAAATAGTATCCAGGTTAAAAAAGATACCCTATAGAAGCAGTCAGAAATTGGATCAGGTGTCTTTTAAGCAGTTTTGGACATTCTGCTGTTGGAGAATATAATAATTTTCTTTCACCAATGTCCATTGCTATTTCCTCAATCACAGCAGAAAAAAATCAGGCGCTTTTCTCAATCGATGATCTAATGTTCTCAGCCAGGCGGAGAGATTAGGTGTGTTTGGTGGTGGGATCATGTGAGCGTTAGGCAGGGATGCTGTTTTGGAGCGGGACGATGCCCTCCCCCAATCGTCCCTACTATCTATCCATCCATCCATCTATTGCTCCCTTCTTTCATATCTGGCTCTATCCCTCTCTCTGTCCCCTCCTCCTCGGCCTCCCACCTTCTTGACAGCTGGCCCGCTGAGCTGCAGATACTTACCCGGGGATAAGAGGATTTACTGACACAATTGATCAGACATCAACCTCATTTAGCACAGAAATGAATGTTTAAAGGGTGGTGATTTTGTGCCAGTGTGCATGGAAGATTTTTTTTTCCTCTTTTAATGTGAAAGATGACGCATGTGTGCATGTGTGTGTGCGTGCGCGGCTGATGCTCATGAGCTGGATTGGCAGTGAAGAGATTTCTTAATTACATGTCCGCTGTATCTAATGAGCTCCGCCGGCTGTCGGTCTGATTACTTTAGGTTGTGTTCTGCTCTCTGTCACTTGGTCACTGTCAGCCTCAAATATGAGAACGAGAGCATGCGCTTGTACTACACACGCACACACCCAAACATGACACGTGCAGACACATAAACAGGCATTAAACAGATCGATGCACACGCTGAGGATCTGTCTTCATGTGGGCTAATCTGATAGATATTGAGGCTTGTTTTGTTGTTCAGGAGTTGATCTGCACACACCCCCCACCCCCATATACACTCTGAGTGCTGGTCTGCTCTCCAGACAGGAGATATTATTAGCTAGTGGGCCATGGGCTTATTGAATTACCACACAGTTGAGTGCGCTGTCCAGCCCCTACCCAGTAATTAACAGTAAGGGATTTAGAGGGTTTGTGGTCTGTGATGTTTCTTTAAACCTGTTGATCATCACATCAGTGTGATATATTTGTGGTTTTGGCTGTCCTTGTCCACAAATGTGTGAATAAAATGCGTTTGACCTACACAAATGATCATCTACAGCATACAGCAGCTGTTTGATGGTGGTGATGATGTCTCATTGATCCTCTATGTGCAGGAAATTTGAAATAGTTTCCACTGGAGCTGTTTCAGATTATTTGCTTTTACTTTGCAAAAAAAATGCATATACCGTTTTGAGCACATTATTAAAATTCTCCTAACAGGAGCTATTTGGTGTATGGATTTGTTTTTAGATATTTCTAGTGATTTGTTTTTTTAGTGTTATATGCAGTTCACCAGAGCTGCTCAATGTATGTGAAAGATTCAAATGATCAGTCGGAGACCCCTCCCCTCAGTTGACTGAGATTCTTCAAGTCAAGCAGGTTTTTTTAATGTCAGTCAGTGAGCAGTTTACTTTCGGTTCCCACATTTTGCTGTAAAGTGAGCGCTCCTGCTGTGGACTTGGAACAAGTGTGAGATTGAGTGAGATGGAGGCAGCTGCCTTTGTGCGGTTAGGCTCCGAGATAACGTTATCTTCCTTTTGTTTAGAAGTGGCGAATTTACAGCTAACAGCAACTTAGCACCATACAGTCTCTGGCTTTTGTTCAGTTGCGCTGGCAAAAAAAAAAGTGCAAACTTTTGATCCGTTTTTCAGATAGTCAGCACGCATTTACTCGGAGGGCTAACTTGGCTTGTAGACTAAACTATACGAGCATCACTGTCACTCTCAATGTCCTGCAGAGCCCCATTCAAACTCTAAATGAAAAAGAACGTAGAAATAGTCAAATATTTGTACTGAATCACCAAATCTGATTCAACTGACAGCACCAGTTGACATAGATTTTTTTATTTCAAAATCAGTTCAATTGTAAATTGTTTTACTCACATTTTTACTGTTTGCTTTCCAATATTTGAGGAAGCAGTATAAAATCTGAATTTCCTAACCCCAATCCAAATTTCTTGCATTGTCTGACCAACAGTCCCCCCCACCACCACCATTAAATTAATTTACAATGATATAAACCAGAAAAAACAGTAAATATTAATACAGGAGAAGCTAGAGACAGAGAATGATTTGCAGTTTTACTTAAGAGTTGACTTACAATCAATACATTTTAGTTCAAGATTATTTTCTGAAATTCAACTTCGACAAGTCAATTAATCTACCATATTTTAGCACTAGCTTGCTGTATATAGTATCTGTATGCAGTATCTTACACTTCCTTTTTGTCCAGCACTGTATGTGGGGGCATTATGTCCTTGTACCATGTGTCAGTGTACCAGTCTGTGAAAGACCATATATATCCAGTATATATCATATATCCAGATATAAATACTACACTAATGTCACCATGACAAATTTCTGTTTCGGTTGCATGCATATATATATATATATATATATATATACATATATATATACAAAGTAGCTAGAATGGTTTCATATTAAGACATCTAATCAAACTAAGTAGCTAGTAGTTTAGTCCAGAGGTCAACACATAAAAGGTATTTTAATATTCTAATGTTTTATAAAAATAGTATTTGTTACTTACAATTTATGATCACAACTGTAATTTTATCTTCCATCCCTAATTCAAATCAAACTTTGACAGTCGGCGGTTTCAGAGTCATCATGTTAGTGGCTTGTGATTCACTTTGTAGGTTGTGCGCCCCCCTCGGTGCAGCCGTTTCTGAGAATGATCAGTGTGACTGTGGGCTTCTGCAGATAGGAACTTTTTTGAACTTGGTTCAGGAGTTTGGCAACAGGCGACCTTTGATTTGCGACGCCAGCGGTCAAAGGTGCCCTTCACTGCTCTGTCTGTTTGTTTGCTCTCAAATAGATGCTTGTGTTGTTGCAGCACTGTATGAGTTTAAACAGAGACGGATGGGAGCTGAATTTGTATGAAATCTGCCATTTTTGTTTGTAATTCTTTAGGCTGCAACCTCCCAGCGTTTGCTAATGTACCTTCCTCTGTTGTGCAGCGTGTGATCGGCCTCCTCCCAGAGGCTTCTTTGTGTAGAGGTGATTTACATAGAATAGGGATGGAACAGCCGGTTGAGGTGGGTCAATCGAGGATAGGCCCCTTTGAGCCGCTCTGGGCCGCTTTATGTTTCCTCCACTGAACATGTTGGCCTCCTTACACACGCACACACACAGTCTCTTTACAAGGCATGCTCTACTCACCGTTCACTCTGTTTTAGGCATCCCACCAGCTGACTGGACATGTGCTTTTGTGCTCTCCTGTGTGCTACAGAGACTCAGGCTTGGACTGTGGATGCACGAAAGTGTTGGCACGTCATCAGTAGCAGATGAAAGCTTAAAAATCGAATGAAATATTGGCATCGATCTGATATGAACATTTCTACAGATGTATCGAGCCGATAAGATAACGCTTTAATTATGCTATGATTTGATTTATCGAAATACAATTAGCACATTTAACGAGCTCTGTCAGCCCAAAGTGGGGAGGGCTGGGAGGTGAGCTTATCATCTTCCTACTGCCAACACTGGGTGAAACTGAGACTAAGAAGTCCCCACTGAGAGGTTAAATGTGTTTTTGGGGTGGACTGATATGTGGAACAAGAGACTGGAACATGCGTAGTCAGCATGCTTGCTTGTCTGTGTGGTCAAAAAACTTGGCATCTGTATTGGGAGATGCCGATCCTTACGGACATGGATGGATGATGACATTTGTGTCCAGCTGACTAAAGTGGACCCTTGCAGAGCCGTGCTCAGGTGTTAACAAGGAATTGGCCATCATGGCTGGGCCGCGCTGCATGCATTAGCAGCATGTAACGGCTACCTCACTGAACTGCTGTGGCTGGCACGCTTGCGGTGTTCACACAGGCAGTGTTGGTGCTGCGGCGCTGCTTAAACTACTTTATTTCCATAAGTAACAGCGGATACGGCACTAATCTAATATATGGAGCCGTGCAGCCGCTGTTTTGTCCGCAACATAGTCATACAAATATTTCACAATAAAAAGCCTTGTGTTAACAACTGAAGGACCTGTTTTGACAGAAATTATGTCAGAGGGCTTTTATTCTGAAAAAGAAACACGGAAGGTTGAGTAAAACAGAAACATTTGTATTTCTTCAGGTCTGTGACAGATAGAGACTTTGAAACTGTAGTGACAGGTGGTATAATGTCAATATCAAAAGTATCAAAAGACCGCTTTCACATTTTTTTTTTGTGTGTTGCTGAAAACTGAGCGTGCAATGCAGACAAAAACAGTGAGACTCAAAAATCTTCAGATGTATTGTAGCTAAGCAGCAGCCGCGCCGTACCTAAACAGTGCTATTCACGCTGGCGGCTGCTCTAATCTGTTAACATGGGTTCTGACATATACAATAAAAAATATCCACGACACACATGTGGCATGTTGCTTACATTGTGTATGCATGTATGTATGCTTACATGTATGCTTACATACACACAGGCAGTTTGGCCCGGGCATTATAGTCTTATTTGAAAATGTTGCATAAAAGTAAATTTGCTGTGTTTTACATGTATCCTAGGTTGAAGTTTCTTTTTTTGCCAAATGAATGTGTACATTTAAATGCAAACAACAAATCCTCACATTTGATAAGTAGGAACCAAAGAATATTGAAAAATTTTAATGGTGTCAATAAATGTTTTTAAAATAACCAATTAATTCGCTTTTCACCTCTGTATTGATTTCAGTCTTTTTGTCTGTTACTAGCTGCATAAAATAAATGTATATTTGTGCACATTTTAGCCCTCTGATCACCTCCAAATCCTGCACCTGGACATTTTGTGCAAATGTGTGCATTATTGATAAGAAACTGTGATTTTTGGGTTGTGGTTTGAACTAGTGCCTTTCTTGTTTGTCCTGATTTCAAGCTTGTGTGAGAGTGAAAAAAAGTCAAGAGGCATTGCAGTACAAAAGGCAAGAACATAGTTTAAGCATTGCTCCAAGTTTTGAGTTGAAAGTGGTACTTGTCTATACCACCAGTCTGTCCTCGTACTGTGTCAGAGCTCTCTATTTAACAACCTTTATCTTGTCATCTGCCTCACGTCTGGCCTGGGCAGTCGGAACACTTGTTGTGGTCTCGATGTCTGCAGGAGCATGTCGGCAAATTGTTGGCTGGAATGACGATAGCCCCGTTACTATATCTCCTACTCAGCACTTCTAGAATAGAATAGATCTTTACGAGTCCCCAAAGGGAATTTGTCATGCACATAAAGAGAGGGGTCAGTGCACAAAATCAGACACAGTACATGCTGTACGGTCCTCATCCATTACATAAGCTTGTTATTTAGATGAATCAGAACTCCAAAAAGCTGAAATACACTATGCCATTGTAAAATTTAAATCCAGGTAGCATTTGCAGCCAGTAGCATACAGTTTAAAGATGTTGGTGCTTTTTAAAATTGTGCTTTACTGCAATGTGTATCCAGTCAGCTGTGGGACAGAGAGAGGCCCCAATACATATTTGCCTGCCCGGGTTCACTCATGGAGGGCTGGAGAAAGTGGGCGAATGAGAGAGGGGGTGGAGGCTATAGTCTCAGTGCTAAACAGGAAGTTGCACAACATCTGTTCCTTGGCATACAGAGAGAGAGTGAATGGCCAGCTGTGTGTTTTACAGTGTGTCCTCATGTTAAAAAAAGAGCGGCATCCAGGCTGACAATGTGACATTCCTCTCTGTTTCCCAATTCCTTGGAATCTGAAAGCAACTGTCTCGCATTACTCAAACTTTCCATTTCTTTAATGTCCAGTGGAGGAGAAACTCATGTTAATGGCCAGAGGTTAAGCATCAGAGCAACATTTCAAAACTATTGCAAAGTATTTAGCAAGTAGTTCTGTTTAACTTTCAAAAAGCCTGCAAACCAAATTCAGCTTTAGCCCACCTGACAGGCAGAAACAATCCAAACACGATATGTGAGCATAAGCAATTATTCCTTAGAATTAGACACATCCTTGTAGACATAGAAGATGTCCATGTGACAGAAACTGCCTGTGGGTGAGTAGATCTTTGAGGTCTTTTTTATGAATTTTATCCCACAGCGTTAACGTTTCCCTCAGGTCATATGAGATCCTTATTTGTATGTTCTATATGAAGAAACAGCTTCAAAGTGATATCAGAAACAGGAATGACAAGATGAGATGTCTGAAATGCAAATACATGATCAAATGCAAACTGTAAAAGAGAGAGTCACAAGAGGTGAAAAGAAATTTGCATCCTATATATACTCATCCTCCAGCCCATGGTACATGTTGCAATACAGGAATAATACATTTAAATTTGTACAGTTTTTTTTCCAAAATTGTCATGGTGACATTTGTTACATTTGTATCACATCAGCATTTCTAAAGTGATGTGGAATATGAGCTTACTTTGTTGGCAGGAGCTGGAGGGGATGATGGATGGCGTGACTTCTGGGCGACATGTCTGCCAGGCTGCAGACCACTGCTCAAGAACAACAAACAACAAAATCAGTCGCTAACAAGTGTGTTTCCAAAGGCTTTTTGGTCATCAGACATGGGTGTTTTTAGCGACCCATTGCTGTTTTTTCAATGGGGATAGCACTACAAAAAGCAGTTGTTTTTTTACGGAGACATCACTGCAGTTTCTGCCAGGATTGCGTCACAAAAAGCAAATGTTTTGCTGCTTCCTGCACAAAAAAAGCACACGTTCCTTACGGAGAAATCCCTGATTTCCTGCCGGGATATGCCACGAATAGAAGTTGCTTTTTACCAAGACATAGGCCGATTGTGTTAAAGCCCAAACACGATCTTTTCCTAACAATAACCAAGTGTTTTTGTGTCTAAGATGAACAACGTGTTCACCATACCATTATTAAAACATAAAGTTTCCATCACGCGTGTTAATCGTAGGAAATCTCATGATAAGAAAGCTACGTTCAGCCCAATAAAAAACACTGTACCTGATGATATGAGTTTTGGCTAAGCAGAAACAGAAAGGAAAGGACTCACTGTTGCAAGGTCGCTGATCATTGTCTTTACCAGTTAAAATTTTGAAACTGTGAAACGTGGCAAAATCAATTGAAGCTACATCTCAAAACCAGGAGAACTAGTTTTGCGGGATAATGCTCATTACATGACTGAATCATCAGGGCTGAGATATGGAGTCTTACAGAGCCTATGCAAAACATGGTAAGTGTAATGATGAGTAGAGCTTGGGTTGAAAATTAGTGAAAAAGACCTTTGATTCAACCCAGTCGTCAAAAAAAATGTTGGCATTGTGCGTTGTTACATTTGCATGTATCATAACAATTCTAAAGTGATTTATTAAACACGCTGAATTTATCATTGTGAGGTGGAGGGGACGGTGGATGGTGTGTCACCTAGGCAAGATGGCTGCTAAACCAACAAACAATGAAACCAGTTGTGTTTGAGCGGTTGAGTCATCGCTGTGTGTTCATCAGCTTTTTAGGCTTCAAATGTGAGTGTTTTGTAGCAACCTGTCTGTGCTTTTACCACTGGAATACTGCCACAAAAGGCACTTTTTCAGCAGGGATTGTACCCCCAAAACTGGGTATTTTGTGCCAAAACATGATCTTTTCCTAACCATAACTGAGTGTTTTTTTTGTGCCTAAACCACATCATTGTTGAAACATTAAGTTCGAATGCGTAGTTTCAACGGATCCGATATATAATAATGTGTAAATGTAATGTATTCATGGTTTGCAGAAATGTACATTGCTAACATTTTATTCTGGTGATTGGGTTTAATTAGTGATCATAACATAAATCAAGCATGTAAAAGTGAGTCTTCAGAGAGAGATTAAAGGTCTTTTTCTAAATCTTGCGTCCATGCAGAGCTGGAACATCGTAAATTCTTCAGAGCAATACAAATAGGGAACCTCTCTATGCATTTGAGGTCAAATGATCGGAGTAGCTCAGAGACAGAAATATTGTCACATTATTTACACATTTATCTTTTTCTCTGATTTGTTGGCTCATTTTTGAGACAAAACAAGTTCCCTTTTTTTTGACCGTGAGTAGCAACAGTGAACCTCCACTAATATAAAATAGATTTTCTCAGGGCAAGGGAGAGCATTTATTGTTGAAAAGAGACTTCCTGACAAATTGAACTGTCATACAGAATCATCTTTGCAAAAGGGTTTATTTTTTTAATGTTATCACCACTACGATGGATTGGGTGTTTCCATAGATTTTTCTACATAAAAATGATCACTGGGTACTGTGTTGAGCATTATGGTAAAAGAACAAAAATCATCTTGTTTGCATCTTTTGAGAAACCAAAACACAGGTGCTGTTCATTGCATGGCATGTTACCATTCCACACACAAACATAAGAAATTTGACATTTAACTAAGACCAGTGGCATTGTGCCCAGTATCTCACTGTGTTTGTGTATGTGTGTGTGTGTGTGTGCGTGTGCGCGCACGTAAAGTTGGGTAGAGTAGTGGTGCAGTAACACACAAGCAGAAGCTTTTGATTTTCTGAGCTTTCAGATTAGTCCAAATGTGCGTATGGTGGCATGTCACTTTTCATTAGGAACATTTTGCTCCGTTTTATTAATTTTTTTGAGTCACGTTAGCCCAGAGAGGTACTGCATACTGCATCTGTCTGTTACAAAACGAGCTGTGACAGGCTGTGGCATTTGTATCCGGGGTACAATGTGTATGCTACATGTTGGTGCTTTCATGTACGTACTGTATGTGTATGTTGGTATTTGTATTATGTGTTGATGATAAAGGAATGTCCTCACAGCTACAACGCACGCATGAACCTACACACCACGCCCTGTTACTCAGTTGATTGACAGCTTTTCTAAGTAGGTCATCTATGTAAATGCCAGCCTGTCAGTTTACATCAATGGATGCACAGCAAAGTCAGCACACTGGTTTCACTCCGTCTATCTGTTTTTATGCAACACTGACTGCATAAGATATATTGCCCAGTTGGTCAACAATATATCCTCAGATTCTCAGGCTTGTTTAATTCAATTATATGGCCTTATTTTAAAGTGTGATTATGTGTTTTTATTCTTGCAGCATCTTAAAGCTGCTATAATCAATATTGTTACATTACATGTGGATTAAATTAAATGAAAACTATGTGTAATCTGGGTTTTGTATAGTGCAACACTGGGTTTGCATGCGCCATGGTTAGCTATGGTGGGGGACATGGGATAGGAATCATGTGAGGCTCGTTAGACGATATGTATAGCTCAGTTATGGAATCTGTTACTTGATATGGATGAAAGTATATTGACAAGGCAAATATTTATCTGGGATAAATAACTTATTGGTTCTTGGTCTATAGATAGATGGTTTTGAAATCTCGGTTTAGTGAGGCTTTTTTAGTAATGCAAAGATCAATCATGGTGTGTTTAGAGAATCTGTGTAACCCAAGGACAAAGGGAAATGGGCTGATGATATATGGACTAAACCAATATATTTTTATGATGATAAAAACTGAAATATGGTACAGGGAATTATGTTGTATACAAGTTGTCTATGTGCTCAGCTGAGATCTGGTATTGTACCTCTATGTGTTCAAACTGGAAGGTATGTTAGTCTAGAAGAAAAGCCGATATGTCCAATAATGTAGATTGGGTTCTTTTTAGTTTTCTACTGTCCTTTTCATTGTGAATGGAACAAAATTTAGTTGCATGTTTTGCACATCCTTTGTACATGCAAGGCCAGAATATGTGAGATGTTGGTATTTTGTATTCCCATGTGGGATTGACCAAGTGAAAATCTTGGCATGATGCAAAAATAAAAAATGAAAGGATGAATGAATGAGTACTAAACTTCAGACTTCTGTAGTAGTAGTACCTCAGTAGTAAGTAATTACATTTGAGCAGCAGGTAAAACAGTCCATGTGTAGAGGCAGAACGCTTTGACTGAAACATAATCTCTGAACTCACCGGCTATAGTTTAATGATTATTTAGATTTGTATTCTTTTTTTAATGTATGTATTTGAATTAAATGCAGATATCTGTTTCTAGAGATTAGCTGAAATGGATGAGGAAATCTTGGCCCGGATATTCAACACATTCTCATATCAAGTCGTCAAATAACGCCACTTTCTCAGTGGACTTTTTACATATTCTTTTTAGGTATCCTCTTGTATCTGTTGGTGATGTTCCAGCTTCAGAAAACGGGATTCATTCTAGTAGATTCCTTCAGTTGTGTTTGAGTAACTAATCAAGTGGTAACTCGGTGTAAATCTTTTTATCTTGTGCCTCCCAAATCTTTTTAACACGTTTTTTCTCTCATTCAGACTCTACAGGGCCAATGACCCACACCCACCCGCCTCCAATGGGTGGCATGGGCGGGCACCCGTCAGTCATCAGCACCTCCAGGCACTTACCGTCCCCCATGTCCACCTTGGGCTCGCCAATGAACGGCCTCGCCTCCCCCTACCCCGTCATCACATCTTCCCTGGGCTCACCTTCTATATCCTTGCCGTCCACGCCCAACATGAACTTTGGACCGCTCGGCAGTCCACAGGTGAGAAAATATGTGGGTGTTTTGATGGTCATCAGATAGCTATGAGCATTATCTTCAAGGCCACTTTTCAGATGGACTTCAGTTTCAACTTGACTTTAAAGAAAAAACCTTTATGTTCAAATAATATTTGCATTCTAGTTGTAAAACAAATGCATGCCTTTTCAAAGCTACCTCCTCAGTCAGTGAAACTTGCACAGTATTCAGACATTTCCAAAACATCAAACAAGGTGGTTTGAAGACTTCATGTGTTTAAACTCCAGAGTCCTCAACACCGACCTTTCACTCATTCCTCCTAAGCCTCTCAGCTTCCACCAAGGTTCATATTCTTTCAAATTACTACATTTGGCAAGCCCCAGCCGCTTTAAACTATCATGTTCTTTGGTCGATCATGTGCTTCTCATTTTTGGAATCTCCAACAGCAGACCGGAGGTTGAAGGTTAGGCATATCCAATGTGTTTGGCTGGCATACCTTGGCTTTCCTCTCGCTCTCCTACCCTTCTACTGACCTTTAAACTTCTCGCCCTAAAGGTCATCCCTGAGTTCTGTGTTTCTGCTGTCATGCGAGGGGACTTAAGACGCAGTCCGTCTATTAGCCCTTTAATGGATTACTGGCAGAAGGGAGAAGGAGAAAAGAGCAGCTCCCATTTTCTTTTGATTTCTTCGCTCCTCTTCAACATTTTTCTTCCCTTGTCACTTTTCTCTGCTGCCTTTTATAGTTCCATCTCTATTATATAACACCTGAGTTGTTCATGATCCTAACACAGCTCCTTTCACTATGAGGTTCATTTTTTAGATTGAATAAATGATACACCCATAAGACTGACCTTTTTACTGTCTGATACAAAGGACTACAAGAGCAAAGGCTAATGGAGCTGCTTTCTTTAAGTGGTCTCTTGAATAAACTACATACCCCACCAGGCTCAGCGCTTTGATGATCGGCCACAGTACAGAAACACTCATAGAGTGCTTCAAAGGCTGCATTCAGGCCAGTGCTGCAGGGCACTGCAGACAGTGAGATACATTGGTTCAATCACAATATGGATCTTTGCCTTTAGGGACAGCTGATGATACAATACGGCGGAACCGTCTTTTCACTGCTTGCCAACAGCCAGTGACCGAGCGTCCATCAGGTCATTGTGTCATGTAACATCTCGCACTATTTTCCCGGGTGACCTGAAGTTCATTAGTGGTGCCGGTCTGACAGAAGCATAAACAAATTCAATAGAGAGGTGAAGCCCTTCCTCTTCCAATAGACCAAAAAAAAAAAAGACGAATTATTTTTATATCCCATTCAAATTGTGCCACGAATCACACATATGATGATTGTCAATTTATAAGATGAATTTGTAAGTTGAGAAAATCATAGTTTGTCCTAAGACATTACACTGACTTTGTATTCAGGGGCTGGCTGGATAAAGTCTGATTTACCTGATTCAGACATTTGCGTTCCCCCATAAAGTTCCTCTGGGTAATATCTACATAATTTTAAGTTTGCAGTGCATGTGTGAAAGGGGCTATTATGTAGTTTGACCCATAGTGAAAATTAGGTGTTTTCTATTTTTCAAGTAATAATATGATTATTTTAATGCTGATTTTCATTGTAAACAAGCCTTTAAAAGAAGCAACAAAAAAAAAGACGATTTAAACTCAGATTTAATATTCAGTTATGTCTTACCATTTTGTATGTGGCAACGTTTTCATTATTGGTTTCATTATTTAATCAGTGTATTCATTGATCATTTGGTCCATAAAATGTCAAAAAAAGTTTTTAAAAAATGCCAATTACAATTTCCCAAAGGCTACGCTGACATATCCATACTGCCTGTTTTATCTGACCAACAATATAAAAAACCAAAGGCATTTAGTTAAATATCATGGAACAGTGGCAACGCTTGTCTGGCACATTAGAAGGCCCAAGTAAACCTTATATGTACGATGCAGTGTGGTCTTCATACCATGTGTTGTATAAAGAATGTATGATGCATCAATAATCCATATACAGCGCTTGTAGCTCTTTTCTGCAGCAGTATGAAAGCGACATGTCTGAACAACTGTTTGAATGCACCACAGGAGTTATTTTTTCAATCCATGCATGTGTAAAATTATTTATTTGTGTGGATTCTGTTGAATGGTGCACTGAAAAGAAATAGCTGCCCACTATTGACTCTTATAAGCAAGTACGCAGGGGGCTCAATGCTCATTCAAGTGTGACTGCCTCCCTTTGGGGCATCTGCAGCAGGAGAAGGTGGCTGTGCTGCAGAGAACTGATGAGCTCAAGGAAAACTGAATGACAGAATAAAAAAACATATCTGCTATAAGGTCACAGGCCTGAGTTCAGTCTGCCATTAGAGGATTTTCAGAAGAGAGTGCACATCGTGAATAAGTGATAGGAAGAGCCTGAGGTGACTGTTGGATGTCCTATATGCATCAAATATATAGGACAGAAAGGCATGTGTAGGTCAGTCTTGTTGTCTCTACTTGGAGTGCAGATGTTTGCAACAACTAAACAAACAAAAATACTCAGCACAGATATGATCCCTCCTGGTGTAGAGAAAAAAAAGGCAGTAGAGGTCAAAGGGCACAAATATGATAAGAGGCAAAGGAGAGATATGAAGAAGAAAGCTGGACTTGCTGCTCAGTCCAGAATAGACCTGTCATGATAATTACGTTATCAACTTATCATACGATATATGGTCATGACCTCGATATTGGCCGTTGTGTTTTCATGCGTGTTTGTTTACATAAGGATGTCGCAAACATTTATCCAACATGATGCAAAAATAAAGAGCAGGGATTTCCTGACCATTAGCTTTGGGAGCAGTAGTTTTTCCCTCCACTCTTGCCTACCTGCACAAGTCTGAAGAAAAATAAAACAACACCACAAAGACGACACAGCGTAGCTTACCGATAGATTGCAGCTGCACTTTTTGAGTGCAAGAGGCCCAGTGTTGATAGTCATTAGCTATCATGTTAGCCCCCGTGTCATGAAATGTGTTCCCTTGTCAAATAGTGTTTCCCTCCTGTTAATGCGTAGTGTTCGCCTCGGTGGTTAGGGTTAGGGATAAGGCTTTGGTTCTGGTTTAAGAAGGAAGAAACACATATCAACGAGGAACGAGCAGGTCTTCTTCCACTGAGAATGCAAGGTTGTTCTACAGAAGCCCGGCATGGACAAATAAAATACTGGTTCTAGATGGGGCCACTGTCTTCACGTCGGCCACTGTGGTTCTCCTACACCCTTCAAGGTTCAGAAGGTGTGTTCAAGCCTACACACCGGACCTTTAATCACACTTGATTATGATATTAGTGGCATAAAATGGTCTACAAATGATAATATCCTTTATTCCCAATTATTTTTGGGATAATGTCTTGTCCAATGAAAGTATTTATTGTGACGGGCCTAGCGCCGAACACGTTTCAATCCACCATTTAAGAGATTTCATGGGAGTCCTTGAGGTCAGATACGTAATGTTTCAATGTCTCATGGCCTCAGAGTTATTTTAATTAAGGTGTGAATTGTTGTGGACCCACGTGGATACTCAGTTCATGGCCAATGGGCCAAATCTGGGCTGTGATAGCGTGCAGAGCGGCCCAAAGACCACTTTCTAATTCACGATGAAAATAAAGTGATTAATACGTGGAAGTTTTTTGTGCTTTGAATGTAAATCAGTGCCAAAAACCATCAGACAGAGGTGATTTCGATTAAAAAAAAAAAAAGTACCAGGAATCCCCAGACTCCACGATAGTCCAGACTGATCCCCAGATGTCTTGAAATCCTAGAAACGCCACTGCATACACCTGAGCTGCACGGCCTCTTAATCATTCTATCTGATAAATATCATTAATGTTTGCTTATTAACTGGCCTCTGGCCTCCCGTAATCTTACAAAATTGCCCCCCAGGCAGAGCAGTTTAAGTATCCCTGCAATGAGTTGAGGATTAATCAAAACAGCATTTTGAAGTGGTAAAAGAAATTGTTTGTGGATCAAAACTTAAAAAGCTTGCAATACATTTCAAAATCGAAGTCATTCTCAGAGGTGAGGAGACCCTACATAAGAGTGCCCTCTGCTGTTTACATGTGAGAACTGCACTTTCTGCACACGTGACTCCGTTCATATGCCTCTCCCTGTCAACAAACACTAGAAAACCTGTATGACGAGCGTCAGACAAAAGCCCCAGCCCCACCCACGAGTCAAACATGTGATCTCACCCTGCACTTTCACAATAAAGTGTGTGGGTGGGGAGAAGAAAAAAATAGTATGGGTGAGCGGAAGACAAGATGAGAAAATAGAGGAAGGGGGAGTGTGTCATGAGACAGCCTTTCAATGTTCACTCTTGCTTCCCCTCTGCTTCCTCCTCTGCTCTGCAAAGTTCTTTTGTGGCCAGCTCAGCTTCATCTCTCTCTGTCTTCTGTCTTCCTGTCATCCTCAGATGAACTCCATGAACAGTGTTAGCAGCTCGGAGGACATCAAGCCTCCACCAGGCCTACAGAACCTGGGAAACATCAACTACCAGTGTACAAGCCCTGGGGGAATGTCAAAGCACATCTGCTCCATTTGCGGGGACCGCTCCTCAGGTAATGTTTGAGGGTGAGGGGGGGGTGGGTGGGGGATGGGCAAACAAACCCAGCACAAACATCGCCTTCCAGATAACTCAAGGAAAGATAACAAAGACAGATTGAAGGTTACTTCTTAGGCATTATGTCAGGTTTATTTGTGCAATGTTGATTTGCTCTTAGATCATTTTAACATGTAAAACTCAGTTGTTGCACCTGAAACCAGAAAGCACCATGGAGATGTTAGAAAGTTTAAAAAGAGAATGCAGGAAAGCAAATGGGAAAAAAGTAATCTTATGATTCTTTACAACATCTTTAAAGAGAGGCCTTGTATTAACAATTCTGAAATAAAATAAAGCTAGCGAGCCTTTTTATCTCACATCAACATGACTGTGCCATGTTTACCACTGCTGAGAGGCTAACTAATCCATCAACACACTTAGCCCCTGACTTCCTGTCACTAAATTAGGGAACAGAGTGGCCATAAATTCCTCCATGTCAATCAGTAGAAGCAAATCGCTGCTACAACTGCGCAGAAACAACTGAGCTAGATTGTCAACGTTCAGTGCTTTCAATACTTTAACTCTGGAGGATTTAGTGAGGCGTCTTAATTCATCCACCTGCTGTTAGGATACACTGCCAACCAGCTTTTTCAGCAGTGTTTTCAGTTGCTTGGAAATGGATGCACCTACAGTTGTCAATGGTTCACTCCTCTCAGGCATTTCTTTCATTTTTTTTAATACAGATTTCTTTTTTTTTGCCACATTCAAGGGGAGACAACCGGCACAGGTTGACAGATTTCAATCTAGCTTCAGACCTCACCACAGCACTGATAAACATTCAAGACATTAATGTGAATTCTGATTCAGGTAGAAGATCAGATCTCAGAGCAGCCTTTGATAAAGTGTGGATGTGATTCTCTGGTACAGTTGAATCAGATCATATCTCAGAGGTGAGGGCTTTGTTATTGCCATGACATGTGGAGTCCCCCTGGGTTCATTTTTGGGCTGCTGATATTTTACTTGAACATGCGCCCTCGGTAAAATCATACATGACAATAATGTTAACTTTCGCAGTTGCACTATAACTCTATTTCTGTTTGATCTCTGTTTGTGTTTTATTTGATTTTATGTATTTAAATCTTAGCAAAATGTGGTCCCTATGCCTGTGGGCAATTGTGCACCATCAATTTACATCCACTAAAAGTGCTTGTTTTTGCAGCTGGAAGGCTCAGGTTATTATTAATATTATTGTGAAGACATGAATTATTATATAATAATAATAAATAAATAAATAAAATAATTATTTTTTTACTGTCTTACAATAGTAATGCCGTAAATGCAGCTTAGTGTTAACTAAAATATTGTCAGTTTCATTGCTGAATATCTAGCTCATTTGGACCATGTGGAAAAGCTGCCAAGGTTTTTGAACAAGACTTCTCCTTAAGTGAGATTTGGTTATGTACAGAAGCAAACAGACTGGCTCAAGTAATGGGTAAAGAAAAACATTGAAATTTTCTGTAGTGTCCTTTCCAAAATGTTTTTAGATGCTTATGATAACAATCTGAGCCCGTCAGTGGCAAAAACAAGGAGTTTTGGTGGACATAAATTGACTCTGCACAATTGCCCCTATTGATTTTACTGCAGCTTGCGTCACTGCTGTCTTTCTCAGTACTGGACCAATTTTATCTATTTTTTTGTCTCCATTACTCACTTAGACACAAAAACTTGGTAAAAATAGGTTCCATGTAAAAAAACACAGAAATTTTCCTTTAATCTTTTAATCACTAAAAGATTGAGGCACGTTGTTGGGTCAAAGCAGTACTGATGTTGTGGATTCTGTTTCCACAGGAAAACACTATGGTGTGTACAGCTGCGAGGGATGCAAAGGCTTCTTCAAGAGGACCGTCCGTAAAGATCTTACCTACACTTGTCGAGACAGCAAGGAGTGCCTGATTGACAAGCGCCAGCGAAACCGCTGTCAATACTGTCGCTACCAGAAGTGCCTGGCCATGGGCATGAAGAGAGAAGGTGTGTGTGCAGGTGTGATATTTTTAAGGACCAGTCTGGATATGAACTGTAGTTTGTGTTCTTGGTTATTTTAATCATTTAAAATGTATGTTGTGGGGATAAGCATAGTTCAGTCTTCTTTATTGTGAGCCTTTGTTGCTCACCTTTGTTCTATGTGATAATAAACTGAAAATCTTCAGGTTTTGGATTGTTCGTTTTGAAAAAGAGCCTTTTTGATACCATCAGTTTGGGCTTTAGGAACATGTGAAAGCATGGGGTGTTTGACCTGAAATATTTGTATGTGTGTGCAGCGGTGCAGGAAGAGCGGCAGCGTGGAAGGGAGCGGGGGGAAAACGAGGTGGAGTCTACCAGCAGTTTCAATGAGGAAATGCCCGTGGACAAGATCCTGGACGCTGAGCTGGCTGTGGAGCCCAAAACAGAGACGTACAGCGACGGCAGCCCCAGCAACTCAGTAAGAATCCCACACACCGAGCAATGTTTTAGCCATACCCATGAATTATGGATTAGTTTTTATCATGAGGTGCTGAGGTAGTCACCTAACGGAGGGAGAAACCACTGGATGGTGAAAAATGTGCTGCTTTATGATGTTGGCCTGATCAGTGTTGGTACCCGGCTAAAGAAAGAAGCTCTCTGTTAATTTTAAGATGAATAAAAGAATATGATCGGCCCAGAGCCAAATTACATCCAGGATAAAACTTCTAAACACTGATGCAGCAGATCCATAAACTGCTAAATTTAATTTTTTTCAGTCTCTGGTGTTCCTCCACCAGTGAATCGAGCTCATGATAGCCACTCGTAAGTCTTTCTTTTATAACTATGCAGTATATATTGCAGTATTTGACTTGGGGAATCGTATAAAAGTCAGAGGTCAGTAAATAATCAGTGAAGTAGACACAGTTACCAAATTATTGGGTAGACCTGTGCTATCTCATGCAATCCATTACATTAGCTCGACAATAAATAACAACACCCAAGCTCATAATATGAAACTTTGGTGCCAGAGTGTCTAAAAAACAATTGCTACATATACCTGCACAAAATATTGTGGTTTTTTGCATTCATTCTGAAAAAGACAGTATTCCTACTAAGCTGTTTCCATGGTGAATAAAAATGAATATTCCACCGATATACCTATTTACATGCAGCTGTGTAATAGTGCCCTAACATATTGTTTATCAATTGTAAATATGGACAAGTGGAAAGGCTGGTGCTGCTTGGGACATTTTGCTTCTGTGCATTAAAATGGGATTTCTTCCAATTTTACCACCGGTAGCAGACTTGTTGGAGTGTGTGAACTATGGGTCGACAGATTATCGGACGGGCCAATTATTGGGGCCAAAATTTGTCATTTTGCCGATTATCTGTATAAGCATTTTAATTTGATGATCGCCGATAAAATTCATTTATTAAAAAGTGCAAAGAAAGTGTCAGCATGGGAGGAACTTTTACTTTATAAAACCATAGGGAACTATTTTTATTTATTAATTTTTTATTTAAATTTTCACCAGACAAAAAGTTGCATTTAAACAAAGTCTAGTGTGTAGTTTATTATATTCCAAATTCCAAGTATTTACAGAAAGAGTTTCATTTTTATTATAAATTCTTATCAGTTCCAAATATCGGTTATCGGTCTCATCAACTACTAATAATCGGTATTGGCCCTGAAAATCGGTCGAACCTTAGTGTGAACATTGCCTCCCTCTTTCATCTCTATAACTGCCCTCTTGAAAAGTTCGGTTTTTGTACATTTGTGCATATCCAAAAATAATGTTGATATCCAGCTTTCCTAATGTTTAAAAGTAGGTGCCATATTCCTAATAGGACCTAATTAGGAATATCCAAACAGAATTTGCTGTTTCCATGACCCGTAAAAACCTGGAAAAATAGTGAAATACTAGCGTGCATGTAAACACTGTGGTCCTTTTTGAGGCTGTAATTGTGTTGTATATAAGCCTCACACGTTTTGAGAGGAAATTGATGGTTTACACTGCACCCAAAAATAGCCACAGCTGCACCTGCTCGCAAACTGCTGTTAGACACGTTTAGATGTCACTGAAGGAGCTCAGTTATTGATTTGTTTTTGCATTCTTCCTCCGTGTTCCTCTCCAGACCAACGACCCTGTCACCAATATCTGCCAGGCAGCAGACAAGCAGCTCTTCACCTTGGTGGAGTGGGCCAAAAGGATCCCGCACTTCTCCGAACTCCCCCTCGACGACCAGGTCATCCTACTACGAGCAGGTAGACACACACGACATGAATGTAGCAGATATATGCACATTTACTACTACTATTTTCAGACTAGTTGTATTGTTTTATTACTATTACCATTATTATACTGTTTTTTATTTTCATTATTTATCATGTTTTATTATGATGGTAATAATAATAATAATATTGTTATTGTTATTATTATTATTATTACTATTTTTCTTTCACTTATTTACTTAATTGTTTACTATTAATTTTTATTATTTGTTTCTGTTGTGATGTAATGTTATGTTGTCTTGGACCCAGGAAGACTAGCTTGTCCCCTAGGTGTCAGCTAATGGGGATCCTTATAATAAACAATCAACAAACACAGCAATATGTGCATGGAGGACATGCAGGGCATTAAAACAAAACAACAAAAAAGACCCACACTCACATACACACTTCCCAACAACAGTAAACGGGCCTTTTTACGAGCTGTTGTCCTCATGGTGGTGTCATTCATCCCCAGACAGGCAGTCTATTTGAGTCTTTTACATTTGCTCAATACATTCTTGCCATCTAGTTTAATGGAGCAGTGAAACCAAATATAACTGGACTATTTGCCAAGTCCCAGCAGTGCGGTTTGCAGCCACACCAGCGCTGACCTCTGCTGGTGAGACATTTCACACACAGACCTGAATGAGGAAGAAGACACACGGCAGACCTGATAATGATCCTTGAATGTTTATCAAAACAGGGGAAGGCTGATAAATTACATAAATTACTTCATATAGCATTTACACAAATCTATGAAGGAGTCAAAGGGAGGGAATGACCGGATAAGTTGTTTGTTTTGTGCATCCAGGCTGGAACGAGCTTCTTATCGCCTCATTCTCGCATCGCTCAGTCACGGTAAAAGACGGCATCTTGTTGGCGACGGGGCTCCACGTCCACAGAAGCAGCGCCCACAGTGCTGGAGTGGGCTCCATCTTTGATAGGTAGGAAGCATTTAAAGATGAGGCAAGAGTTACTGTTCTGTCCTGTTGTTCACCAAGGAGCCTCAGAGAAATATTCAGCGAGAAGGTAATAAATAAAGAAAAATCTAAAATATGAAATAATGTAGTAATGAGATAGTTTTATCATTCGCTTTGTGACTTTAGAACTAGCAGTTACTGCTATCTACTACGACGGAGGTGAAAATGCAAGTGAGTGGTGAGGGGTTGGTATAACTCAACCCAATCAAACCACTGCGGATATATTACAGTTATACTGTGGTCTGAGGTTGGAAAACTTTTACCAAACATCAATAAAGGCTACTTTCATTTCCTTCATACTGCAGTTTGGTTGTGTAACTTAAAGGAATACTTTGTCGGTTTCCAACCAGCTTTGTATCCTAAGAGTTTGTGTAAATGAACTACACTCCTTCCATCTTGCCAGGGCCCAGATCTGCCTGTTATTTAATGGATTTTCGCTGGCTCAGGCAAAGCATTTTTGTGTGGCCGCCACTGCAGACACATAAGAGTATAGAAGCGGATCAAGAGAGGACCATCTCTCTCAAATGATAAAACCAAGCAGTGCTGATCAAATATTGACCAAGATTATGTTACTGTGTCTCCTATTTCTCACATACTTTAGTGCATTTTTTAGCTGTAGATCATTTGTAACTATCCAGCTGTCAAATCTTTTCCCGGGGTCAAAAGGGCAAGCTGGTGTATAGGTTCCGTGTGACGCAGTGCATTCTGGTAGTTGTAGATTTCCTACTTCTTGTGTAAAAGCAAGTGCCAAAGTCCTCTGTTTGCTTTTTTCACGTAGCACCAGTTTCAAAAGTATTCGCATATTATCATTGCATAGACGGCCCAGTTTTATGAAAAGATCATCTTTTCAGCAGTAAAATACTTCTTTAAGTTAAATAACACTTGAAAAATATTAAATAAGAAATGGAGGCATAACATATATACATATATATATACAAATATAGTTTTTGCTTCATTAGCTATCATTGTCAAACCTCTTTAATGTTATTCGATCTCCTGCAGAGTCCTGACAGAGCTGGTATCCAAAATGAAAGATATGCAGATGGATAAGACAGAGCTCGGCTGCCTGCGAGCCATCGTCCTCTTCAACCCAGGTCAGCTCGGCCTCCTGTCACTGTTCACTTACACACAACGTGCTAGAAAGAAACAACACCTTAGATGAGAAGCTTATCTGCATTTTAATTTACTCTCAAATGTGGTTGATTTTTTGTGCATTTCACAGAAAATAATTCTGTACGCGGAGAGACTTCCCATGTATTTTTACCAGCTAAAACACTTTGGCTTTGAGATATTGTGGACTCAGTGTTTTATTAGAGTAACGTGTTGCGTGGCTGTATGTGTTTGTTTTCAGATGCAAAAGGTCTTTCAAACCCACCAGAGGTCGAGGGGCTGAGGGAAAAAGTTTACGCCTCATTGGAATCATACACGAAACAGAAATACCCCGACCAGCCTGGCAGGTAGGAAACGCATTACAGTACAGTATCAGTATCAATCAATATCAAACACTGCTGTTTAATTGCTGCTTTGACTTATACGTAGCAACAAAGATTACTTTACATTACCACACAGCTCTTAAACACTTGCTAAAGCATTAGATTTAAAAGGACGGTATTGGTACTGCTTATAGGAAATGATTGCAATTGATTACTTTAATTTACATTTAATAAGATCAATGGATGATGTGGAAAAAAAGCCCACAATGTCAGTACTTCAGCTGTGGACACTTAGAATTGTAACCGATAACACAAAAAATAAATAAACTAAAAATTACCAAATTTAACTAATTAATTTTCCTAAGCAGGGGCATTGATGACAAATTCTACATTAAAAGAAGAATTTTTGAATTCAAGATTTCACTTAAAATATAAAACATTAGCAATAAAAAAAACCACTTAAACATATCAATTAAAAGTACTACTGTTAAACTACACATCATCAAATGTAAGCAGGATTTTCAAGTGTAGGTGGGGCTAGATCTAACAAAATGCACTATTTGATAATACACTAAAGAGAAGCTTATGATATATTATGTGTTTTTGAGTGGTTTGACAAAGTGACGGCTGGTGTCACATAAATGTGGTTGTGTGATATTTCCAGTTGAAATAAAGTGCAATCACAAAACTGAGTGTGAAATCTGATAAAATTACAATAAAATACCTTCATACCTTCCCGACATTTCACAGGGCATATGGCGGTATGTATTTAAGAAGAAAATTTGTAAAAGTCATGCTACTGGTTATAGAATTCACTGTAGCGTGTGTCATTGTCCAGACTACAGTGTTGTTTTAATCTGCAATTAGACTACTTAGATAAGTCTTGCTGGGTATAAATAGTTATCGTCCATAGATTAATGAACTGGAATTAAATGCCCTGTTTTGCTAGATGAGACTTGTTGCTGCAGCAGAAACGACACATCAGCTGAACGGAGATGATTTGTTCAATAAAATGTCGTTGATGATAAACTTTGTAGTTGGAAGAAGTCATCCCAAGATAAAGTTATATTTGGCAATGCTCCCCAATTGGTGCATTTAAAAAAAAAATAATTCTTGGCCGGTAATGTTATCCCCACCTTTCTCAGCTCAGCTGTCTTGTTCACCAGTATAGACTTATCTCTGGTGGTGCCTGCTGTGCGCTATTCCACCTCAATACAGCATCTCCTTATCATTTTAATAAAAAGAGGACCATCTGTATTTTTGACGGTAATATAAATCATATCTGCAGGATTTCCTAATACCCTGATGTACCGTAATACCTTGATACCGCCCAAGTCTAGTTAACAAAACTGTGATTTACTACATAATAGAAAATGATGATCGCATCAGTTTGTGTGTCAGTAATCGGCTCTTTCTTCTTCTTTCCATCCCTTTCTACAGGTTTGCTAAGCTGCTGCTCCGCCTGCCTGCCCTGCGCTCCATCGGCCTCAAGTGTCTGGAGCATCTGTTCTTCTTCAAGCTGATCGGGGACACGCCTATTGACACCTTCCTGATGGAGATGCTGGAGGCGCCGCATCAGATCACATGACACCAGTCCCCCCCATCCCCCTGTATATACTCCCACATTGTCAGCGATATGAAGACGGAATTTAAAAAGACTTGATTCAAATTGTAAAACAGCTTATTTTGTACCAAGCAAAACATTGTAATTAAAAATTTAAAAAAACGTATTTTGAGGTCATGGGGAGGGTGGAGTCTTGGGACGGAGGACGGAGTACATTGTCAAAATGAATTCTAATAGAATTGTTAACAGATTTATTTTGTAAATAGATAATTTCAGGTGTCCATTTTAAAAGCAACCCAATGCAATTTGAAAAAGAATCATATTTTATTCAAAGAGGAATTGTATAAAAACAGAAACCATCCATGCATTTCTAAAACACATTTGAGAATTCTTACAGAATAAAGTTATTTAAAATTTTATCGGAAATGTGTTGTTTCTGTGGTCTCTTTTTTTCAGTATGTCTTACAGACGATTATAAAACTGCATCACAGTTAGAGTCAAATGGATTTTGGTTTTTGAAGCCAGTGCAAATCCAATTTATTTTTTATTTGATTATTTGACTAGAGAAACAACGCTGAAGGCTGTTGCTAAGAATATGCAAAGAATACCATCCTGTGAAAAAATTCTGTTACAAGCAAAAGTAAGCAAGTATAATAAGGAAATGTACCTAAAGTATTGAAATTAAATAATCAACTACTGAAACCGCATACAATGCAGAAA
Organism: Plectropomus leopardus; assembly: GCF_026936395.1. Lineage (NCBI taxonomy): Eukaryota > Metazoa > Chordata > Actinopteri > Perciformes > Serranidae > Plectropomus > Plectropomus leopardus. The sequence continues at coordinate 25,830,966 of NC_142180.1, read as the reverse complement.
ATCTTTAAAAAGTAAAAAACAAAAAAAATCAAATTTATTTTTAAAAAATAAAAAAAACACCCCCAAAACTCAACATTATTTTTTTTTAAAAAAAATAGAAGCACTCAACAAACTCTTGATTAATTAAAAAACATCCCCAAACAAACAAAAATTATTGAAAAGGAAATTACACACCCAAGACTCAAAGGTATAGAAAATGCCAAACATATATATATATATATATATTTTAAATGTAGGCCGTGAAAGTCTTTTATTTGAAAAGTAACTAAAGCTGTCAGATGAATGTGTAATTTAGTATGTAGTTGAGTAGTGTAAAGTGGCATGAAAATAAAATACAAACGTAAACTACAAGTACCTCAAATTTGTACCTCAGTACAATACTTGAGTAAATGTACTTAGTTACATCCCACCATTGCTTCCGGTAGTTGTAATGGCGCGTGGGGGGCGTGGTTTCCCGTGGTTTACCTGTGCATTCACCGGCGTGGCAACGCTAACACAAAAGGGTGAGTTTGGCTCCGATATTTTCTTTTGACCGTCACGTTGAGCACGGAAATATGACTAGTTTCACCTCGTTTTGAGTTAGTTTTTCCAGTTTCCAGTCTTGTGTTCGATAAACCACCATAAAACCTCTGGACTGGAGCATTCATTTATTGGAATAAGTCACAGTCACGAGTCCTCTTAGCGTCTAAACGGCCTGTTCATCGTTAGTTGTTGCTGAGGGTTAGAGCTCCCTAAGGCAGGAGGCTCTGCGACTTGTACAACCCTTTCAAACCTGAGCAAACTGACTTTATTTGTCACAAAAAAATGAAAAAGAAATGGCCCAAAAATAAGCAAGAAATTACAAATTACAAGAAAATTACCCGAAATTAGCACAAAAAACAAAATTTTAACAACAAGAACAATGGATAATAATATATATAATATATATATAGCCTGGAAAAGTGATTATAATTTACTAATTATCTAGTATTTTCTATTTTAGAGATATTTAATTCAATTTTTACAATGTTTTTGACAGAAATCAAACCAATATGCTCACGTTTTAGAGGTTTACACGTTTGTGAGGGGCGTCTTAACACAGCATGTCGATCCAGGTTTCAAAGGGTTAATGGATGGCAAAGAAAATGGTTAATACATTGTGAAAACATTTCTGAATCACAAATATTGTGTATATATATGTATGTATGTATGTATGTATGTATGTATGTATATATAATTTCTATTTTTTTTGACTGACTGCATAGGACTTTTTTATGATGATATTCTGGATGAAATAATTTGTCCTTTCTTTATATTTCCAGCCATTGGCCACCAGATGGCGTCCACGGAGTGTAAACACCTCCACACAGACGCATCTTTATAGCATGTTTGATATTCCTCTATCATTCTCCTCGTGGTTCCAGTCTATCAGAGCTGCAGGGGCCTCTGCAGGCCTCAACGTCAGAAACACCTTTACTCCTCATTATTAATATCTGCATAGCATAAAGATTGGTCACATATTGTAAAATTGAATGAAAATTTGAAAAATAATAAAACAACAATATATAGAATATAATTGAACCAGACTGATAAATTGAGCTGGCCATTACATGAAATATCAATATATTGGATATCGGTCTCAGTGCATACTTTGGCAAATAAGAAACAAGACTGTAAAACAAATAGATAGGCTATGTTTGAGGTATTATAGAAACATGCTTGCAAATTATGTGTGGAAAAGATTTGTGTTTATTCACATAGATCACAATAAAAGTAGCAACTTCTTTCCATCACTCCCATTTGAATTATAGTGATTCAGACATTAAAAAATGCCAAAAGAAAACTCAAATATGTAATGGTATTTTTTCAGCTTTAAGTATCAATATTGTATCAGCCTCAAAAATCATTCAAAATAATCATACATCCAGCTCTAAGATCAGATTTGATAGCCTTTATTGATCCACACATTGTGGAAATTCACTTGTTAAAGTGGATTATATTAAAAGAAGGACAATACAAAATGCAGAAAAAATATAGAAAATGGGAACATAAATATTAAAATATGAATTTAACAAATATCAACATGTACCAGCATGTTGTGTTGTTCTTCCTCTTCCTTTTTAATACTATTTTTATTATCATTTTTATTTATTTTTGTTTACTACCTGGAATTAAGTTTGTTAAATCTATCTATCTATCTATCTATCTATCTATCTATCTATCTATCTATCTATCTATCTATCTATCTATCTATCTATCTATCTATCTATCCTTGAAAACCCTTCAAAGTATGACCTTTCAACCTGCACTTTACTTCCTGAGCACTATATGCATTATTGCTTTCTAATGAAAAACAAAACGATCCTCTCACGTGAGTCTCTGGTAACTTTGTGGCATCCAATGTGGAGAGAGAGAGAGAGAGAGACAGAGACAGAGAAAGAGACAGAGGGAGGGGGAGAGAGAGGTAACCGGCACCTGCACATGGAAGAAGTCTCTCTCTCTCTCTCTCTCTCTCCCTCTCTCTCTCTCTCTCTCTCTTTCCCGTTCACTCCTAATAGGATAATTGATAGAAAGCCTAAATAGTCAATAACGGCGGAGTGGAAGAGGTCTGAGGAGAAACTTTGATGCGCTGCTTTTTGCTCCGAGCAGCAAGTTGCAGCAGCAGGAGGACTGTGAGCTCCGGAGATGCTCTGAGGAGAAGAGCTGAGGAGTTTAACAATACTTTTATACCGTCTGGAAGCTCGCACTTTACAGGTATGTATTTCTCAAACTATCATTATTACAATGTTATTTTGCATGAGTGATTTTCCTCCGATTAACCTACAATTAAAAATATGTTTTATTAAAATGTTTCCTCAGAAGACTGCAATGGTGGATCGACCGGCATTATGCTTAGGTGGGTAAAATTTGACGACAATAATAATTAAGTGTCATACAGCGTTAGTTTGTGATATTTAAATGTAAAATAATACATTTTTGCGTGAATAATTTGTGGTGTTTGATTTTTACAACTAGTTTTTTGGGCATCAAACAAACGCAATAATTTGGTCAATTTAAGCAGCTGTCAAAAATTATTTTAAAACTGACGTTGCAATATATAAAATTGACTTTTTAATGAACAAAAACTTGGTTTAAATAAGTTTTCTCGCATTATAACGAGGAGAAGTTGCATTTAAATGGCCCCTCCATCAAACTTAGTTCAGCTTTATTTGCCAATATTTCCTGCTGATTGAAAAAGTGTCCTAATTAAAGGCTTTCCCTATCGTCGCAGATACGGATCAGAGGGCAGTGTGTGCCGGATGCCACCGACTGATCAGAGACAGATTCCTGCTCAGAGTCACTGACGGCCTCTGGCATGAGGAGTGTGTGCGGTGCGCAGCGTGCGGGGACGCGCTCAGGAACTCCTGCTTTCTGCGGGACCGCAAACTTTACTGCAAGCGGGACTATGCAGAGTGAGTGCTGATCCAGCTCTTCATTATCGTTTGATTCTGTCCTGATGTCACAGCTGAAATCATAAAACACTGAAGCATACAGAACTTTTCCACCACGTGAGAGGCTCATTTTCAGCTTTGCCCAAGTAAATTTAAAGAGAAGAAATACCATTTTATTTAAGTAAAACAAATGACGAGAAACAGTTTTTTATACCAAAGTCATTTTGTTTTTGAGTCATTGCAAGAAGGCATTTTAATTCAATGACAGAAATATTTTAATATATAGCATACATTTATTTTTTTATTATAGTATGTGATGGACATTTCTGGTAAAATTAATATAATAGGCTGAAATAATCACATTTTAGCTGCTTCTCATTTCCGGTTTAAATACACGATTGTTGATGAAGAGTAAGTGAAAGTAAGTTTTTTTCTTTCTGCTATCAGGAAATTTATCTTTGGCACCTGAATATGTGTTGTCAATATACTACTATTTTATCATAGTCCATGTTATGGGAAAAAAACATCTCATGTTATTTTACTACTGTAATGCACTTTTGTGTTCTTATGGGATGTTTCATTTGATTTTGTTTCATTTTTCCCTTTTTATTTTATTTTTTGGCCCACAGTCCAAAAATTGCTTTGTTATTAAGTCAGTTTTGACAACGGAACCCTTGTCCACATCTGACCTTGACTAATAACGTGTGTGTGTGTGTGTGTGTGTGTGTGTGTGTGTGTGTGTGTGTGTGTGTGTGTGTGTGTGTGTGTGTGTGTTTGAGTGTGTGTGAGAGAGAGAGAGAGAGAGAAAGAGTGCAGAAACAAGTGATTTATTTTTCTAATAGGCCCATTTCTACTCTTTACTTACTTGGTTTTGTGTACTATGGGTACATTTTACAGTTTATGGCAACAGCACTGTGTTACGTGTGTGTGTTTGTGTGCACACATTGTTGTGTTTGTGCATATATGGTGTAAGCTGCCTTGCTCAGGACTTGGCACAGTACACTAAGAGAACAAGGTGACTGCAGAAGGAATGGGTGGCGAGGGAGCTGGAATGTGAGAACACTATTGCATAGTGTACATCCACACACACACACACACACACACACACACACACACACAAAACAACACGGTCACACCTTCACACACACATACAGCACGCACACAACCAGGGGTAGAGCTCAACTGACACATTGTCAAAATGTGTTAAAATTTCGAGGCCCATTGGCGTGGCAACTGCAAGCTGGGGACAACATATGGTCTCGTCGATGAGGCGGTTCCCCCCTCTAAAAACTCCCACCATCATCACCCATCGCTCCCTCCTACCCACCCACTGCCTCATCCCCTCATTCTTCCTCCAAAACACCTAAACAAGAGCCAAGGCAAAAAATGCACACCTTAACAGGCAGCAGCTCGCATTATTTCTGAACGATTTAGTGATGGTCGTTCTGCCAAACAGGCAGGGAAACAAGAAATGTTACACTTGCTGGTCCAAAATGCTCCCCACCATCATGTTTCCAGTCAACTAGATCACAGCGGAGTGGTGTTAGAGGCTTGTGTACATATGTGTGCAGGAAATTTGATTGTGGAACATTTAAAATATGCCATTTTTCCGCACATATGTAACATTTTAACTGGCATTTTAATGACTAAATAGATTCATGTAAAAGCAAACAATTCAAAAAGCTTTAGGCGTGATTAGTGGAGATCAAAGCACCTGGCTGAAAGCACAGAGAAAAAGAGCAGGACTGAGAGGTAATTAGGAGAGTAGAGCCATATGTCAGAAGGTCTGGTGCATCCTGACAAGAGAGACGGTGAGGATGGTGTGAACTTATTTTGGGGGACAGTGCGCTCCATGAGCCCTGGCGTTATGTGCCGCGGCATCTGGAAAGCTCTGCTCACAGCAGCCCCAGTGTCGAGCAATGGGACAACGCCCAGCCGACCGTGAGATATCTGACCTGACCAATTAGCAGGAGGCCGGGTGCCAGAGCTCTGCCTCTGAGGTCTCACGTCTCCACCTCCCTGCTCATCCTGTCTGGGGTTATGACATCAACACATGAGCGCCACTTTTGTCCACGATAAGGGTTTTTAAAAGTGTGCCAGTGTTTCTCTCGCAGTGCGAAATGTGTTCCGCTCCCTCCCATTTTTGGATCAGGACTACTGTGAAGCCGGCTCATAAGTGACGATTATTCCATACTGTGACAACATTTGTCTCTTACCACATGCTGCATCTTCTGTCTGAATCTCGCTTTGTTTTTCCTTTTGCTCATGTGGCAAATCAATGCCAGCCAGGCCTGTTGGCCTTTACATGGCAGCTAAGAAACAATATTGCCAGTATTTGAGCAAAGTAGTTTATATTTTGTTATTCCTCTTCTCTCCAAATGTTTGCTTTTATTACTATGCCCAACAGGCTGTACATAAACAACCATAATTTGTGATTTTTTTTTCGTATGACAAGATTAATGTATAGATTTATGCCAGACCAAGCAAAGGTATCACATTTAAGCAAACTTAAACACAGTGTTCAGGAAATTTAGATATGATGAATAATACAGTGGATTGATCAAGATGATATCACATCAAACCCTCCGTCCAGTTTGTCGTTTTACCAAACATCTCTATGCAAGACAAAATGAGAGTGCAGCTCAGCTATCAATCAACTGAACACAAACACTTTAACGGCAAAACCGAGTCTCTGAGCCCACAAACCAAGTGCAAGTCAAAATAGTAAAAACAATGAACCAACAGTCACATGAAGTTGTTCAGTGTCTAATTTTTGAAAGAAAAACTTTTTCTAAAAAATGATCAAACAATAATTTTCCAGCCCCCTGCAGCATCTCTAAGGACTCCCTAGGGGTCACTGACCCCCTGTTGAAGATCCATGATTTAGAGAATCAATAACTGGGAGAATACATTTTGTAACCAAATATGTTTAGCATTACGATGTCCTGAAATAGAACTGTTTTAATTTTTTTGATTTTTATTTTCTTCTTCTTTACAAGTTCAAATGGTGTTTAAGTCTGAACTTAAGTCTGATAAAAGACCAACTGACCTTATTGTTTGTGTCTTAAGCAATATATTGGCAATACTCAGGATGGGACTCTGACATATAACAGATAACCACTGGGGCTTTTCTAAACCTCAGTAATGATTAGTTTATCTTTTGACCATCATGGTGAATTATTTCAAATGTGTTAATATTTTTTGTATGATTCCATATTTAAAAAAATCTTAAAAATAATTAAAAACGTAAAAAAAATCAGTATTCAATAATAGTAATAATAATCAGAAATAATAGTAATAATAGTAACACAAAATTGGAAGACTGACAAAGATATTGTTAATAAATATTCCTGAAATTATTATAATGTAATCCATCAAGTTTCTAGCTTGTTTGTCTGACCTATAGTAGTCACACAGGACACACAATACACACAACAGACTGTACTGTAATTTAATGCAGCAGTATGCAAATTCCTGTCCAACAATGTGATGTTTAGGTTGCTCAGATTGTCAGGAGATTTAGATTGGCTAAACGGTTCAGTGGACGGGCGGACTGGACAGCAGATTGGTCGTCAGATCAGCGGTGTGACTGGCGGTGCACTTGACCCGCAGATGTGTATCTGATACACAGCCTCCACTGGTGTGTGTGTGTGTGTTGAGCAAAGGATCCAGGTTAACCTGATCCAGAAACAGGATCTGCATGTCCACTAGACCAGCAGTCTGTCTGCCAAAGGTCAACGCTGAAGTCAAGGCAAGAACAATGAGAGAGGGGGGCTTTACTCTGGAGGAAATGTATGTGTGTGAGTGTGTTTGTGTGTGTACATTTTGGCCAAACACTCATACAGTGCTTCTGCCTTGAGAGTAGCTGGCCATGTCTGTGTGGAGGAGCGCAGGATTTTGCTGACTTCTCTCTCCGTAATGATCTTGTCACTAATTGCCATGTCTAAATCCAGCGTGACTGAGTGTTCCCGCTCTCCTGGCAGGGCCTCTGGGCCAATCATGTCAACGGAAACTCTAAAATATTAAACACCTCGAGCTGCTCCATAAGTATTGGAGGTACTTTTACCTTTGCATTAACAACGCTTACTGTAACAATACTGGGTACGATGGGACCAACTGGACGAGACGCATAATGGAAAAGCGATTCTCGAAACATGAATGATCTCACAACATTAATGCCCGCAGTTTCTTCTTGGCTGACATCTAGCATTAGCATCACACTGACACATTAAATCAAGTGCTTTGCTGTATCACAGAAACCCAGAAACATTCCGGGTATTTCCTCCGACACACTTCCTTTGAAGATGTTTCGTAGATGCATCTTGTTGCCCCAGGAATGCACATACCACAGACGGTATGTTGGCCATATTAAAGTGCATACCATTGAGGCCGCGGGGCAGACGACTCGGATGGGTCAAGCAGCCCGACTGACCCTCTCGAGCTGCTGGGAATGGGCTTTAGCGTTTCCCTAGCGACCCCACAGCAACAGTGGGGGTCCTAAAAATGTTTGTCCTCAGGATGTTGCAGCTTTAGACCTTTTGACAGGGACGTCTCAACCTGGTGTTTGCTCTAAGTTTAGTCTGAGGTTTTGTTTGTTTGTAAATATTGTGCTGCATTTCTTTTTTACATATTAATTAAAACCAGAGGTGTAGATTTCATCCCTGTTAATATTTAGAATATATGCAATTGTACCCCCCAAGAAAAACATGAAAGTAGCAGGGGGGTTATTTTGACAACATTTAAGACATTTAAACCATCATTTCATATAAAAAAGGCATATATTGGTGCAGTAAAATTCACCAGAATGCAGAAAAAACAACTGTTTAATGCTCAATTTTTTTTTCAGAGGACCCCAAACCCAATGTTTCAGAAATCCCCCCATTACTCCTTGAGTGTTGACATACAGAAAGTGTAGATTGAAGTGGTGTCCCCTCAGTGATAAATACGTCATTACAGCCCCGCTAAAAATCGAAATTCATTATGCTTTTTGGAAATTTGTTGACACTTTTTATCTTTGGAATAACCTTTAATCCTCCTAGTAATTGTAATGACTGTAAAGTAGCAAAAAGAAAATACGGTTCTCAGCTTGATTCAGTGATACATGTCGACTCTCCTTATGGACCTCATGAAGTATTTTCATGTGAAAACAAAAACATGGAGAAAAAAAAAAAAGCTGTCACTTTCTCATGCCTCTGCGCTGACTGGTCTGGTGACCCAGTCAGGTCTGGAGACAAACGCCAGCTCCAGAATGATGACGCATCATCCTGCGTGACAGACCCAAAATGCCGCGGTGCCAGCCAGCGGACAATGGTCCTGCTGCTTGGGGGCTGGCTCTGTCTTTGTCCCGCTCTGGTTAAGCAGACTTAGGGATAATTCCGCGGATAATTCATAGGACCGGCGGCTCAGCCTCTCCCACCGGGACATCTGATTCCCCCCCTCTGCCTGGAGCCATGGCCTGCCGAGAGCTTTTCTCCTGCCTCCCCAGGAGCACAGCCTCGGACAAGGCAGCCGGAGCCACGGCAACAGTCTCTGAGGCTAAGCCCACCAGTCCTGGTTGCCAGGCGCTAAGATGCACACCCGCCACGCTAAGGGTATGTGTCTGAGTGGTCGGGGCAGGAGGAGGAGGAGGAGAGGGGACAAGTCAGGTTGGCAGTTGTTTTGAGTGACAGCTCGACTCAGCAACATTCCCCAAGTCAACCAAGCATTTTTTTTCTCATGGTGTCCCCCTCTTCTTGAGGTGTGAGGGGTCCTCAAGTGTCTCAGCTTATACTCCAGGCAGCCAAACAAAAGCACTCCTCTCTGTTATTTACTGAGCTCTCACAATTTCTCTCTATTTTCTCCCCTGTGTTACACCCCCACTCTTCTATACTTTCTCCAGTCTGTTTGCAGTGCGTTGTGGAGGCTGTGCGGAGGCCATCTCTCCCGCAGAACTGGTGATGCGTGCAGGGGCCGCTGTGTTCCACCTGCGCTGCTTCACCTGCAGCGTTTGTTCCTGCCGCCTGCAGACTGGAGACCACTGTGTCCTCAGGGAGGGACAGCTACTGTGTGCCAGAGAGGACTACCACCAGTGTGCGGCCAGCCCAACCTCCTCCGAAACAGGTACATGCTGTGTACAGCGTGTGTGTGTGTGTGTGTGTGTGTGTGTGTGTGTGTGTGTGTGTGTGTGTGTGTGTGTGTGTGTGTGTGTGTGTGTGTGTGTGTGTGTGTGTTTGTACATATACACTAATAACTTGCTCAAAAGTAACCCAGTGCAATACTGGGTTAGAAAGGACATAATAATGAGTTGTTTTATTTTTATATTACTGTATGATTATTTTCCCAAACTGAGGTATGATTACAAACTATTATTATCTACTTTCTACCTATTTCTTAGGTGTCAGTATTTGTTACTGATGATGCTGTAGTCACACAAGGGACACTTCCTTCTCAGTATTTAAAATGTGCCTTTATCCATCCCAATAAAATAGCAACAGTAGACTGTTATTTTGACAAAATTAGACATAGTCACGTGAATTGATGCGGAAAAGGTACACATTTGTGCAAAAAAGAAATCACCATAATGTAGGAAATAAAGTGTTTGACGCTCAAAAATTTCTTACAGAATATATTATATATATTATGTTTTAAACATATTTTTAATATTCAAAGATATTACTAAAAGTCCAACTTTTTCATCTACTTGCTGAGTGACACAAGCGGTCCAACCACAAATTGAAGCAGAAATGCAAAAAAGTGGTTACATTGAATAATTTAGCCAACATTCTTAATCAATAAATAACTGTATGCAAATAATAGATTGAACTTCTTAGATTTATGCCAGAAATTTTCTTTGTTTAAATCTGTATCTCAACATTTCTCTCCTTTTGTGTGAATGCTTTGCTTCTATTTTTCTTTTTTCTTTTCTTTTATGTATTTAATTTTTTAGTGATTGTTATTTATAAGTACAAATGAAAACCAGAGAGTACAACAATAGTGCATACCTTATGCGACACATCAAGCAATGAATACCTTTCGTTTCAATCATGTCTGCCCATTAGGTAAAAGTGAAGATGAAGAAGAAGAGGAGGAGGAATCTGGGAGGGTTACAGGCAGACGAGTCAGATCAGAAGATCTGGAAAACAAACGACCCAAAAGGCCACGCACTATTCTGACCACTCAGCAGAGACGTACCTTTAAAGCTTCCTTTGAGGTCTCATCCAAGCCTTGCCGAAAGGTAAAGTGTAAATTCTGTGTTCACCCACTAGTCTAAAAGTACTGTAGATAGAAGTCCATGCCTCAATCCATATGTTCTATTCCTGATATAAAGCAGGCTTTGTTGCATAATGTAGTTACTAAAAAAAGACAAATTATACTGTTGTTTACTGTCAACATTCTTTTTATTTCTAATAAAAACTGCCGAGATTTTGCCCTCATTATTTGGATATTTAAAGCCAAAATGTGATCTTTTCCAAACTGTAACCAAGTGTTTTTTGACCCCCAAAGTAAATGTCATAAATGCTTTGTCCTATCCTCTTTGTTTGAGATGGATTAGTGTAGGGATACAGACTTCATGTAACCTTCAAGTAACCTCTTCTCTGTTTCTGTTTTTCATTTTTTACCCTCTCTTTCTCTCTCTCTCTCTCTCTCTCTCTCTCCTTCCCCTGAATCTAAATCCAAGGTAAGGGAGACCTTGGCAGCAGAGACTGGTCTGAGCGTCCGGGTTGTGCAGGTCTGGTTCCAGAACCAAAGAGCCAAAGTAATACAAAGTGCACACACACACCCACACCCACACCCACACATACACACACACACACACACACACACACACACACACACACACACACACACACATATGCCCGACTAATAAAAGGACTCTTTCTGCACCCTGTTTGTATGCCAGAGTGGAAATCAGCCTGGTTATCTCTTCATACAGGAAACTGATGACATCTCACTGCGAGATCACTGTAGATTAAATCCCATATTTCCTCACAAAGTGGACTCGTGTCGTTTCCCTCCTCCACTGAAAGATGTCCTTTACCTCTCTGTTAATACTTTGCAATTGAATGAACACACCCATACGCCTGGGTGGCAGAGAGAGACTGTGTTGGAGTGAGGAAAAATGTTGTGCACTGTAGGCCTGGATGTGAGAGTCATGTCTGCTGATGTGTGTTTTAAGATGAAGAAACTGGCCCGGAGACAGCAGCAGCAGCAGGAGCAGCAGCAGACTCAGGAGCAGCGAGAGCACCCGTCACATCACACAGGTATAATACTGCTGGAAAATCTGAATCAGAAACACTTAATTGATTACTGGGAGAAAACTGTGGTTTGTTACTCTGATGCCAAGCATTGATAATTATAAAAAGAAAAACTAAGTACAAGCACAAAGTATGTAAAAATATAAAACAGACATAAAGTAGTAATATAAACAATTTCAACACTAGTAAGTAAAATATTTTTATTTTTATTTATTATTTTTATTCTTGGTGTATTTAAAAACTATAAAACTATGTCTTATGCTACAATAAAAGTGTGAGACTAGTAAATTAGAAATATAAGATGTGCTTAATTACTGCCATGTAATATAATATTATATCCTAAAGATAAAGTGAGAAACTGAATTTTAAAGACAGAGAATACTAAAATATTTTTCAATATTTTGTAGAAGTGCAAGTGAGTTTTGAGTATCTTTTAGCAGACAAAATTAAGTAATCATATTACATTAAGCTGGATACCAGACCTGACAGAAATATATGTGTGAGTTTTGAAAGCCACAAAGTCAGTTAATAGAGCTCTAACATGGAGGCAGCACAGGGCTCCAAAGCTCAATATAACAGACAGCAGAAAACACTTTCTACTGTGTCTCCTGTGTCACACAGCGCCCTCCTGTGGCGGTCTGACCTCTGAGCTGGAGCACCTGGGCTCCTCGTATACACACATTCAGCAGCAGCAGATGGGACTCACCACACTGGAGCAGCAGGACTACGACACGGACCCCTTCAGACAGGGCCTGACCCCACCTCAGATGCCAGGGGATCACATGCACCCCTACGGTAAAGACCTCAGCGCTGTCAAACAACGATGGAGAAATACAGCTGTTATGATGAGTAGGATTGCCATAATTTTTGGCAAAATAAAACTAGAATTTTATTTATTTATTTTATTATTTAAAATGTGCAGAAGTTGGATATAAGTTAGGGTCAAAGTTATCTTTAATATTGTGGCAATGTTGCCTGGGGCACCTCTTTTCCTTTTTAAGTATGTGACCAGCTGAAACATTTAATTGGAAAAATTATAACTGGATATTAGGGCAAAATGGTAACTGATGTTTACAAATGTGTTTAAAATGTAGGTTATATTGATAAGAGGTCAGCAAATTTCCGAAACATGTACTTGCATGTGAACAGTCTCTTCGTTACTGTTGACTTGGGATTCTATTTGTGTTAGTTAGTTAGTTTGTGTGTTTGTTTGTTTGTTCCACTTTGCAACAAGTTCTTGTCCGATTTTCTCTGAATTATGTCAGATGTAACAATATATTGAGGTGGACACAATGTGGAAAAGAAAAAACAAAATTACATCTTACAGTACAATGAAATGAAATAAAATCCCCAGACAAAGACTTGAATCAACACCTTTCTTTAACATTATATATTCTTTACAAAGGTAGCATTTTTTGCAGGGATTTTGTATTGGATTCTATTACATTCTCAATTGCCCAGTTGATATTTGTCATTCCCCCTGAATGGTACAAATAATTCCTTTTAATAAGTCCTTTACAACATATGTTAGTGAAATTGTATTGCTCTTCCATAAAGCTGGGTCAAAAAAATGGTCAAAATTGGTAAAGCATCCTAATGTTCAATCCTTTCATCTTACATTTCTTATAGTTAACTGCACTCTGATGATATTACCAGGATTATATTTTCAAACTTTAAAAAACTCCATCCAGATCCACAGAGGACATTATACAACAAAAGAGAAATTGATCTTCACAAAAAAAAATTGGTTCTACTTTACAAAAGTAAATACTGTTGTTGTTTCTCTTTTAGGTTTTAAGGGTCTGTTCAGTGACATGGACAGAGACCCTCTGTGTCGTGTGGCTGACAGCGATTGCCTGTCGTTGGGTGACTCCTCTCTGCTCACCCCTATTGACCGCCTCTACTCCATGCAGGACTCTTACTTCACCTCCTGAGGGTGGAGATTTGACTCAGTGAGAAGCGGTGCGTGTCCCTCTCTCTGCATCGCTCTCTGGTCTCATCATTTATCTCATCTGCGCAACCCAATGGCCAGAACAAATGTTGGTGTTGTACATTTCTGCAAACTATGGAAATGTTACATTTCATGTGTAATGAATACGTTGACATTCTTTATGTTTCTTTGTATTGTAATTATATGTTGTGGTAACAATGTGGTTAACATGTGTTAAGATCTAGGCACAAAAACCATTTGGTTAAGAAGAGGAAAATGTGTTTTGGCTTAATATACTCGGTTTGTTCTCTACAAACACGTCTGGAAATGTCCCGAACTCTTGTTAAAAAATGCTCACTTTTGTCGCTACAAACAAGGCTGGAAATGTCCTGAACATCATCAAAAATACCTGCTTCTGTTGCTTCAAGCAGGGCTGGTAATGTCCCGAACTCGAGTTTAAAAACACTCATGTTTGTCACTATAAACATGGCTGGAAACGTCCCAATATCAAGTTTAAAAAAGACCACCTTTTTTGGTCTTGAATGTTTTCTGCTGCTGTCTGCTGCTGTCTGCTGCTTGGCAGCTGTCTCGCCAAGGTGTCAAGCCATGCATCTGCCTTTTGATGAGAAATACAGCTCATAAACATGTAGTCTGAACTACTTTGTACATACGAAATATACAAATGTAACATATCTTTGGTTTGAAGAAATATACAATTCCAACAACTCTGGCAACTGGACGCGTGTGTACCGTGCACAAGACAATTGAAGAATTGGTCACCACCAAGGGGACATGGGTACACTGTGATACCATGCAATATACCATGTGCACGTGCATATATACATGATTACACTACTGCCTCTTATGCTTTACAATCCCACTGTATGACACAGGCTCCTGTGTATGCACGATACTGTCGGACCTCTCTCACTATGTTTGAATGTTAGATTATGAGATCATAACTGCATCTACTAATGTAAATAGCTGTTTGGGTGTGTATTTGTATTTATTCTCACACTGTGTGTATGCTGTTCATCTCGAATGAATCAATGATTAATAAATAATGGTTATGATACAGTGAATATTCAGGTTAGAGTGTAGTGAAACGCAGGCTGATTTTTATGAAGATGGGGCATTCATGCTGAGGGTTAGAGCTGGGTCAGTCCATCCTCGGTGCTTATCAGTCCAATCTAGGTGACAGGTCAGCGAGGCATCTTCCCCTGGCTGTTGGGTGGATCATCAGATTGTGAAATGCTGGGCTATGACAGCTGTATGGGTCAGTGGCAGGTAAGCATCACATCCACGCCGCCATCATCAACGCTCACATTGTGCTCCTCACGGTCAAAGGCCCTAGCTGCATTTTTCTGCCTTTTCCTTCCTCCAGTCATAGAGGACGGGCGGGGAGAGGGGGACCACCCAGGCACTGTGCCCAGCTGGAATGCACCAATCCTGGGGAAGGAGGTTGAGAAAACCCAGGGCGGGGGCTCTAGACAACGGAGGGGCTGAAAGCTGTGTCAGGGGAGAATGCCCAGGGTGACACAGAGATATGAAGCCCCACTGTATGGAGTGCCTCCTTGCCCCAGCCGTGAACCCTCTCCTGGACCCATCTCATATTCCCCACTATGAAATCAGACCTTGCAGAGCAGAGAGCGCAAGTCAATGGTCAGGAACAATCTAACTGTCTGTCACCGTGGTATGCCACTGCCAACCAGAGCTAAAGAAGTGTGCAGCAGAGTATACCGAGTGTGTGTTTCTTTGAGTCTGCCTTTGTATCTGTGTCTGTATCTGCTCTAAGTGTCTGCTGGCATGTGTGCATGAGGAACAACACTCTTTGTTGTAAAGTATCATAATGTACTTCCTTGTATCTGTAGAGGCAGATGAAGGGAGAGAAGCCAGACTTAAATATCAGGGAAGGAAGCCAAGGTGGTCACCTGCAGGGCTTTTTCCCTTCCTGTGTGCGAGCCCGTGCGCAGTTGGCACACATATATGGTTGCCAGCAGCCGTGGGTGGGATGAGAAAAATAATCAAACCGTGATCATACGGTCACAGCAGGTAGCAATAACCTCATTATTATTCTGACGGTAGCCAAACAGTTTCCTGTCGACAGTGTGGTTATTTATTGCACCCTTCATGCCAGCCACAGGCCACAAACCCTCTGTCTTTTAACCGTTATAATTGGCTTCACGCTGTTGCAGCGCCAAGACAGATGCACACGCTTTGCTGAAGATACTTCATTGGCCATTTCCAGCACAAGACTGGAGGTCTACTGTTGGCACAGATACACAGGGACAATTCTATACAACAAATGTAGCCATACATTGCAAACTCCATGATTGTAATGTACGTTTTAAAGGTATGTACCCTTTAAAATGTGAAGAATTAAGAATTGTATTGTTTTTTTGTTGTTTTTTTTTTTCAGAAAAACAGGAAGAAGTTACAGGTTAAGAGTTACAAGAGAATTGCCCAGAACTGAGCAAAACAAGAAAAGAAAAATGTTTTGTTTTTTTTTTTTAAAAAAAAAGTTTTGAATGTGTGTAACAGGCATCTTAATGCAGCACAAGAAAACTGATGTCATTTCAGGTTTCAAATGGTTAATTCATACAATAGATTCAAGCTTAAATTGGTTAATTTAAAATGTCTATCATCCCTAATATGTACAATTTTCAACACCGTGTGAGTCTCAGTACAAGCCATTAAATTCAACATACTGTGTATTTGGATAGTGGATTGCCCCTCAGTGTGGGATCAGTGCCCAGTGTGACACATTGAGCTGAGGCTGATAATAGATCACCTCCTCCCCACTCACTAACAGGAGCTTTCTGGCCACTAAATGTGCTAAACTGACACTTTGTGGCAGTTTGGTAATCTTAAGGGGTTTCTGCCACTTCCCCGCTTGACCCCACAGTATTAGTTTCTATGGAGGGGGTCAAATGTGGGTAAACCAAGCTACTTGGGAGGGCACCAACAAGACACTTTGGCTCAACCAAATGACACTGGACGTGGACAAAGAATGCCAATACTGATCATATGCTTAATGTACCATACTGGGTGAGTCAGTTGATAAAATGAAATAAAATAAAAAAATAAACTGTACCATTTAAGAATTGTTGATAATTTATTGACAATCGAGCAATATACAAGCAGGGTACAGAGCAAAGCTGCATGCAAGCTTAAATGTGTTTTTTTTTATGACAAAGGGTTAAGGTTTCTTCACAAAATTTGCACGATTATCTACATTTTAAGGATTATCTGAGTGGAACTGGAAAATTGAGGTAAAAGGAATACTTAACCCACAAAAAGACAATTTTAGATCAGTTCATGATGCAGTGTTACCTTGACTCTAAACATTTAAAACTAAACTAAGAGTGAAACTTCCTTTTTTTAGTAAAATGTTGGGTCGTACTAAGCATGTAAATGGATAAATAGCATTTGAATTATTTTACTGTACGAGTTTGTACATTGATGTTTCTATTTAACATAGTCCCCAGTCAATCAGTGAATGTTCGCAGTCTTCCTGGTATGCAAGAAAAACAAAGTTTTCCTCAATGATTCAACATAACACAGCATGAAGAATTGATTTACAAATTATCATTTTGTTTGTGAAGTATTCCTTTGAATGTGACGATCAATAATATTTACTAACAAGCTTCATAGAACAATAGTAAGCATTAGGCTGCAATCTTGATTTGAAATGATTTGTTACAAAAATCAGGTCTCAAACTCAAATACTGGATTTTCTCTCTCCCCCCACGCTGGTGTATAAGACGTGCTCTGTTTTCCTGCAAAAATCAGAAATAAGGATTAAAGATTCACTGTGAGTGCTACAACATGATGTATGTGTAAAACTGTAAAGCATCTTAACATAACATAGCATAACAGTAGGTCTTACTTCTTTTCTTAAATCCCATTATAACCAACAAAGCCAGGCCAATCAGGATAAGTGGCAAGACAATGTAGGTTGCTCCTGCACTCGTAGACAGCAGCATTGCAGTCCCCACTGGCATATTTTCTACAGGAACACATAAAGATCATAGTCGGTACTTTTTTTTTTTATTGTTTTTATCTTCACTGTATGTTTCTTGATCAGTCAGTCCACCACTTTGGCCCAAGTGTAGGATTTAGGAGCATTCTTCAAAGAAATATCCTGGAAATGAGAATCCTGTTTTTGTTAGAATGAGATGTTCATCTTTATACGGGGAACGGGTTGTCCTCTGCAGAATCAGACATATTGTTCTACATTAGCCAAGGATGAGCAAACCAAGCACTGGCTCGAAAGGGCCATTTGTATTTTGTGGTAGTTCTCCTACAAGCTAGGCACACACAGGAGAGGTTTCAGTTCTGCAACCTCACTGCAAAGTGCCTTAATATCCTATCAAGTATCAGGTATTTGGTTTAATCCAAATTTCTGCAAAACTGATGACATCCCCATCAGGCTCAGTTGTAGTTTGTGTTTTGTACTAACTTGGTATAAAACATTATACCTGCCCAGTTTCAGCATGTTACCATACTGAAAATCAGCTTACCTGCACAGTTAGGCAGGCTGCCATTCCAAATGCCACTGGAGGAGCAAGACATCACCTCTGTGCCATTCAGGGACAATCCCTCTCCACAGGTGAACAGGCACTGGGAGCCAAAGCTGAAGTTCCCCATAGGATGGGAGCAGTTCATAGCCAGAGATAAAGGCAAGGCACTAATGGCCTCACATTGTACCGCTGAGATGTGGAGAGAACAGAAAATGTAGTCACTGACATTGGATCAGCTGTTTGAATACCAGAGCAGCAAGTATGTTCATGTTACTGTGAGCTCTCACGGTTGCAGGTGGGCAGATCTTGACTCCAGAGGCCTGAGGAGTTACATGTCATAGTTGGTGTTTTTCTCAGCCAGAAGCCCTCATTACATTCAAAGTCACAGTGGGAGCTGTAGCTGAAAGGGGAGTAAGGATGGCTGCAGTTCATCCTCCCATGTTTTGGAGCCTTGGCCAGTAGGGGGCATGGCTGCGCTGCAGGTAGAAGTGAATAAAAATATATGACAGTCAGCTTCAGACCAAATAACCCTCATCTAGGCCCCTAAAGACCTTACCATTGATTCAACACATGACAAGATAGCGATACAGCTGGTGTGTTGTGCTATAAATTAATGCATTTTGTTATTCACATTTCCTCTTGTTTTGGATCACTTTACTCACTAGCCTCACCCTGATTACTTTCACCTGTCCCTCACTAGTCTTGCCTGCAGTTTACTCTCCTGTTTTCACTCCCCAAATTAGTGTTTCCCTACCTATACCTGCCAACTTCCTTTGTTTTTTCAGTTTGTGTTCATCTTCTGTCTGCAACTGGGTCCAATCCTGTGACTTGCACTTCATAATGTTACAGATGAAGGATATTCTAGAGCTTTATAAGGTAGAGTGGTGTTGAAACACCTCCTAAACCATGAAATTATGAGCTCTTATGTTTATTATAACCAACTGATAATGATACAGAGATTGTTTTTACCCAAACAACGTGGCATGTCTGCGCTCCATGTGCCCAGAGAGGTGCACTCTGTGTCAGACATCCCATTCAGGAGAAAACCTTCCTCACACGCTGACTTGCACTGTGATCCAAAACTGAACTCCTCATGGGGATTAGAGCAGACTAAGGAGCCATGAGAGGGAGAGTTCAGGGTGGGACATCTCTTAGCTGCAGGGGAAAAAGGAGAACTCAATATATTCAAGAGCTTTACAGTCAAGCTACCTAGACCATTAAATTAAAGATTTAATGACATTAAATTACACACTGGGCCTCTAAACTAAGAACTCCCCTGATGAGAGATCATGATACAGAGATTTATACTTTCTTCTTTGTTTTTACCAAAGCAATGAGGGACGTCTGTGCTCCATGTGCCTAGAGAGGTGCACTCTGTGTCAGCCGTCCCATTCAAAAGAAAACCCTCCTCGCATGTTGACTTGCACCGAGATCTAAAACTGAACTCTTCATGGGTATCGGAGCAGACCAAGGAGCCATGAGAAGGAGAGCTCAGAGTGGGACATCTCTTAGCTGGAAGGTAAACATGTTGAAGGAAAATGAGATATGTTAGAGTTTTATGTGGTAACAAGAAAGAAATTACAGATCATGATGCAAACATTATTAATTATTAACCCAAGCATTGTGGTATGTCTAAACTCCAAATGCCCAGAGAGGTGCACTCAGTGCTGGCTGCACCATTCAGCAGAAAGCCCTCTTCACAGGTTGTTGTGCACAGAGAACCAAAACTGAAGGAACCATTTGGGTCAGAACAGTTAAGGGAGCCATGAAGAGGATTTAATGGCTTACACCTCTTAGCTAGAAAAAATACAGAGACAAAAAAGACCAATTACAAAAAACGAAAAAAAAAAAAACAAACTCAAAACAAGCCAACTTTAAACTTATGAAAACAGACTTAAAAATTCATGGTCATACCCCGGCAAACAGGAGGTGCATGACTCCAGTTGCCCTGTGCAGAACATTTCGTCATGTTTGTGCCAATCATATCAAATCCTATTTCACACTGCAGTGTGCATGTTGAGCCAAAGCTGTGTGCTCCGAGAGGGTCCTGACATTGCATGGAGGCATGAGGTGGAGCCTTTAAACTGCTGCACTTTACCACTACAGAGGAAGAAACACTATCACTCATCAGAGTAGTATACAAATGTATCTGTTTTCAGGAAGTTTGTGTTAGGCATAATTTCTGTGACCCACCTGTGCATGTAGGTGAAGGGTTGCTCCATTGTCCTGAGGCCAGACAAGTGAATGTGTTGTCTCCGGTCAGGTAGCGGCCTTCCTGGCAGGTGAAGTTACACCGTGAGCCAAAGGAGAAGGGCTGCACAGTGTCCACACATGTCACGTTGCCCGTGACAGGGAAGAAAATGGGGGAGCACTTTTTGACTGTGGTGGGATGTAGATATAAATCACACAGTCAGTCCACTCAATGGAAATCAATGTACTTACAGAAATGTGTCAGTCTAAATGGCTGTGCATTATGACTCTGCTTTTATAAACATAGCATGAACATGACATAATGCTGACATAATTTACAGTCAAAGGAAACAGCAACTTCCAAACCACATTAAATTACAATGTTGTTTTCCCAATGCTGACACAAATGACTGTGAAGTTAAGTGTTAACAATTGTGACCTCAGTCCTATCTGACATGCAGTCTGGACAGGATGTGACTGCGCATTTTGGCCAGTTGAGAATTAATGAAAGGTGGCCATCAGTCTATCAACAGGGGTCAAGTATTACAAGAAAGGAAGTCACATACAAAGTGGCAATCGCAAAGAATTTCATAAAAAGTATTCAGATGGGAAACTTAATCAGGGTTAAGCTGGTTTAAAACATGATTGCGCCAAATTTTGCATTCAAAGTTAATGACAATCACTTTACTTGTACATGTTGGGACACTGGCTGTCCACTGGCCGGTGTGGTCACAGCGAATATGGTCCGCTCCACTGTGTTCATAGCCTTCATTACAATTGACCTCACAGGTGGAGTTGTAGCTGTAAGGTGCAACAGGGTGGCTGCAGTTCAGAATACCACCGCTGATGTAGGTGTGGTTCAGGACTGGACACTGTCTGACTGAGATAGGCAGTGAGAAATATTTTCCGTTTAACATTGACATCTGAAATAACAATTGTTTTTTAATTTGTTGATATCTAGTTGTTTTTATACCTTGACACAGAGGGACAGGGTGGTCCCAGAGTCCACTAGCTTGGCATAGCAGTTGGGGCACGCCTACTAGCTGAAAGCCAAGTTCACAGTGGAAATGGCAGGAAGAGTTGAAATGATTGGACCCATAAGGATGGAAACAGTTGTGAAAACCTTGTTCTGGATCCAGCAAAGGTTTGCATGCAATTGCTGAAAAGAAAACATATTAAATGTATTATTTAAGCAATCGCAGAACAAAAACCCTACACACGGTACATTTACATATACCATAACAATGTTTGCTCACCCTCATCACAACGTGAGCCCTGGAAACCAGGATGGCACTGGCAGGTATAGTTCCCAATGGTCTCAATGCAGTCTGCATTGGCACTGCAGGAATCCTGTGCACAAGAGACTACAAATACACAGGGAGATATCTCACATGTGGTAATAAGCCTACATGAGTCAGTAAATGTGTCCATTAAACAAAATTAAGTGTGTTTACCATTGTAGCAGATGATTCCCTTCTTCTTGCGACAGTTCTCGTTGTTCCACTTGGCTGTGTCCATCTCCCTCTTAATGTAAATCTCCACACAGTCCTGACCCACTATGTTATCTGGCTCCTCTGGGGCCCAGTTCTGAAGCCCTTTAGGCAACTTCTCATCAGTTTCTACCCAGACCCATTCTCCAGCCTTTTTGCCTATGCCTATCCAGTAATATTTTGGGCTAAATGGCAGCAGGTTGTTGATGAAGTCACTCTCCTCCTGGTTCCGAATGGGCACTATGTCTTTGAAGTGCTGCTGGCACCACTGGCGGGCTTCGAGCCATCTGCGGTTTGGACTGGTGTTGTAACTGTAGGTCCATGCATGTGCTCCTCCTCTGCTGCTCAGGTCTAAGATTGGTTTAAAAACATGATGATGAGATAAAATTGAACAGGTGAAGTGAGAAGAGACAGGAATCTGAAAGAGTTCGGTGCCTGTGAGATTATGAACACCTACCTTGTGTAAATACAATGAATACAGCTGTCAGCACCATGTGATGCAGTTTTTGTCTGTCGACTGATTCTGGAAACATCTGACATAAAAAAAGATGTTTTTCTTACAGTTGCATATTAGAGTGAATGTACAAAACTTGCACTGATATTTCACAGGTCTTACCATTTCATCTGTCTTCAGTCACTCAGTCTAGTTGTTTCTTCCACTTTGCTGACAATCAATGGCAAAGTGGCATTAATTGTCCATCAGGGAATGAGTCAATGACCAGTTTTGCAATATGTCTTTTGCGGTAACTTCCTTTCAGGAAGGATACTACCATATACCACCCATAACTCTGTGGGAACTCAAACACACAGACCCAGACACACAGGCATTCACTCATACTCATCAAAACCTAACTTAAAAACTTTTAAATTCATTTTAATTATATTTAGATGACACAGAAATACAACTCCACCAATGTTATTAGATGCATGTCTTGAGTGTATGTGCGCATGATATAATTATAAACCATATAAAAAAAGTTGACAAAAACAAAAAAAAGAAATTGGTGCTGGACAAGAGATAATACAAGAGAGGAAAAAATTAAGTCTGCACAGTGGATTATACTCCCATAAATATTCAGTTCAATCACCACAGAGGTGATGATTTGAGCTGCATGCTCTACCTCAGAAAAATTATGAAATGTCACCTCGGTACCACCTTGGTAATTGAATTAAATATCTATGGGAGCACAATCCAGTGTGCAGACTTTGTTTTTTTTTCCTCTATTAATTAACCATCACAAACCAGTAGAGGGACCCACTCATTATTTTGCAAATCACAATTAAGTCTCATGTCTCATGTCAAGTCCGAAGTCAAGACTGAAGTCAAGTCCCAGTGTCTTTAGCTTTCAGTTTTTAGTCCTAAACGATTAAATCCTAATGCTCTCTTAACCAAATGTAAAGCCATTTTAACAACAGAGCAATAAAATATTAAACTTACAAAAAAACAAACAAACAAAATATATTTTATTTGTTAAAATAAGTGTGACTAAACCTAATAAAAAAAAAACGTATTGACATCACACTTCCATATAGCACTATTAACCAGTAACAAGGCAGAATGGATTTTGTATGTTTTTGTCATGTTTTGTTGTATCTTCTATCACTTTAGGGGGAAAAAAGTCTGACATTCTCTTTTCAAAGTGACTTTAGGGGTAGGTATTATGTTTTCGAGTCAAGTGGCTCAAATCAAAGTTGCAAGCCTTTTTTAATTTTGTCAAGTCAAGTCAAAAGTCATGAAATTTGTGACTTTAGTCTGGCTCAAGCCCAAGTCATATGACTCAAGTCCACACCTGTGTCACATACACAGACACACAAAGGCTACATACTTTATATTCATTCATATATACAAATAAAGCTTTAACATAGGGTATATTGGACAAAACACTTAGATAACTAGTTATCCTGGCATGCAACATGTGCAGCCTGTTAGATTTATTTACTAGCAATCTACTAAAATATAACTAACTGCATTTGCGTCATTAAAGATATATTTTAATAAGACATAAATGAGGTCCAAGTTGTCTGTCATCCCTGTGCCTCACTGCATGAATTTGTCACGTCTTCAGGCTGCCTGTAAAGGACAAATAAGGCAAGGCAAGTTTATTTATACAGCACACTTCTGCAACAAGATAATTCAAAAGGCTTTACATAAAATGTCAAAAGCACTGAGGCAAAGAGCAAAAGAGACAATTATAAAAGGACATTTAAATACAATTACGACATCATTAAATAGCTAAAGAACATAAAATAAAAACAAGCTTAAATATACTAAATCAAAGACACTTCTAGGATTATTTACAGAAATTAATCACAGTTACAGTGAAATAAACATGTTAACATTTTAGGTAACAGAAGCAAGGAACTGCAGCATTTGAGTTAATCAAGTTTTAGATATTGAATGTGCAGAAATGGGTGGAGTTGCTTTGCAAAAGTACATTTCAACACTTACCTTACTTGGGCAAGTTTCTTTCCTGTGAGAAATTAACAGACAAAAGCAGATCACTATTGAGGTCTGTTGCAATAACATGCATCTTTGTTTCGATGAAGTGCGATTGAGAAACACTGACTTTTTCTGCGTTTCATCCAGCAGAAACATAGGCAGCAGAGGGCTGAGAGGGCTCCACACCCAGTAACAGCAAACAGGGCCTGTTTATAGTCTGAGAAAAATAAGATACAGTCATCTTCATTCCAATTCAAACAGTATTTGACAGTGATATTTATTTCTTTTTTTTAAAATAAATTATTACTACAACTACTGCTACTGCTGCCTGCAGGATTCATTAGAAGCAGATTCACCTTTACACAAAAAAAAGGCCAGCCTTGGTTTTGGTGTATTTATTATTTTTTAAAATACATTTTTAAGCTTTTACATAACTTCAAATATTTACTTGCACAAAAAGGTCTTGGGCCACTCCAGACTCCGGTGACCCCACAGGTGACAGCCGGCGAGCCTGTCATCAGGAAGCCTGGGTAGCATTTAAACTGGCAGGTTGAGTTGAATGTCAGGTTTCCTCCGGAGCAGCTAAGGTATCCGTTATCAGGCTGAGGCAGAGCAGGACATTCCACAGCTGGGGGACCAACACAGGTTAAAGTTCACCAGGAGTTATGTAACTGTGTTGTGTTAATTTTCTTCTGTGAAAAGTATTTGTAGGGCACAAACATGCTGATGCAAGTATTTTGAAGAGTTTTTGAATGCTAGTTTCAGCCTAACCTTGGGAAACAGAGGAAACAGATGCAGGGACTTGTGATCATCATAAAAGATTCTGTCATAAAATTCAGTTTATGTTCAAAAGAAGCGCCGTCTGAGACGGTGAACAATACAGAGGCTAAGAATGGGATGGTGAAAAGTTCACACATCAGAATGTGAATAATGAGACTTCAGTATACTACACCCGACTGTATTTGCATTCTTCTGGAGCTGTGTTTGTTTCCACCTCATGAATTTTAGTCCAATGTCCACTCTCTTTAAGATCTTTTTTTTTTATTTATTTATTGGTCTCAACCAACTTCTTAAGGGAAATATTTGTCTTTTTAGCATTAACTGCTCCACTGTGCTAAGCAATCGACCCCAATATTGTCTGTTTGTTATATAGGGCTGGTTAGGTAGTGTCCAATCGGGTTTTTTGAGATCCCTGTTGTGGTCGAGAACGGGCTAACGGTGAGAGTGAACCAAATCAGTTAAGGTGCAAAGTGGAAAATTAACACTTTGAGCTGAAAGACACTATAAAGGTGTACAGTGCTGAGGGGAACTGCAGAGTAGGGTGATAGTGGACAGCTTGCTAAACTCAAACCCTGAAAGCTGTTGTCCAGTCATAGCTTGTCACATTGTTGTGCCTTGAGGCCCAGACACACTAAACCGATTTAAAAAAAACTGGCAATGAAGGCTGACGGTTGCAATACCTCATGCCACCTGGGTTTTAGACAAAACTTTGCACCTGAACACACTGCAGAGACTACAACAAAAGGCTATCTAGCAAATGCTCTGCTCTTGAGTGAGAGAAAATAACTCTCCATACCAGCAGGGGGCGGTAGTCTGTATTCATCATTTAAAAAAAAGAAACTGGAAGGCCATCAGAATGGAGTATAATTTTCATGCACTTGCAAACAATAACACAATAACACAATAACACTATATATATACAATAACACAAACAGACAAACAGACAGACAGTTCACAAACTGTGAACTGTCTCTGCAAAAGAGCTCCATGGCTAAAAATATCCAACACTGATTCAGCATTCTGAATTGGCTAAAAGAAAAATGTAGACAAGGGCTGACTTAGTGACGACGGTGGGGGGCACCCTGCAAAAACTAGGGTGACAGATGGTTAGCAGTGGCTTAGCATTTACCGATTGCAGACCGTTGGCTTGGTGTGCCAGGGCTCTTTAAAAACTGACCAAAATAAACTAAATGAATGGTTTTAAATGTGCTACCCTTATGCAGTTTGCAGAATATGGATGTGAACAACAGCAAACAAAAACTTTCAGTGTACATATAGGCCCATGACAATTTTTTAAAGATAGATTTGGAAAGGGGGGCGCCTGGTGGCACAGTGGATAGAGCGGTGCCCCATATACAGACGTTGTATCCTCGCCTCAGTGGTTGCAGGTTTCGATTCTAGCCCCCCCCTTTCACGCTTAAATTGTCCTGTCCATTAAAGGCAATAAAAGCCCAAGAAGATAGATTTGGAAAAAAAATTCCACCTGTCCTTTAAATAAACATCATCCACTGTAAAAAAAAAAAATGGAGACTTTTTTTTAATTTAAGAGAGCTAACTCCTCACCTGTTTGGCACCTGTCTCCCTCATAGCCAGGATCACAGAGGCAGGTTATGTTGTTTATGGTCTCCTGGCATCTTCCTCTGCCACATATTGTTGCATTACATTGTGCTGTTAAAGAAAAAATGCAATACTAAAACAATCTCATCCACTTCTAAATCTGTAACAACCCTCAAAACCAATCAGCTTTTACATACCTTTATAACAAACAGCAGTTTTCCGATTGGCACATTTCTCATCATTCCACTTCCCTCGGTTTGGTCCTTGGTTCACGTAGATCTCCACACAGAACTCTGTGCTGTGGTTGTTGTTGGGCTCGTTTGCTGCCCATGACTGCTCACCAATCCATGTGCTGTTATTCCCAATCCATGTCCAAGGTTCATTCATGTGGTTTTTAGTGATTCCAATCCAGTAATATGGACTCTTGGTTTTATTTGGCAGCATGGAGACCAGAAAGTCATTCTCAAACTGGTTTTGGATGACCACCATGTCTGTGTAAGTGGTCTGGCACCACTGTCGGGCCGCGGCCCAGTTCATTATCTTCTTATCTGAGTGATGATATGTCCAGCCCAAGACAATCTCAGTCAAGGAGCAACCTAATGCACAATTTGAAAGACAAACATTAAGGACAGTTCTCTTGTCATTAGATGTGAAAGAGTTTATGCACAATGTTATCTTACAATGGACATTTTTCTCTTGCCTTAAAAATAATACTCACTGAGGAGGAGGGCTAATATCCAAATCATTTTCAGTTAGTGACCTATAAACTCCTGCTGTCTGTCCAAAGAAAAAATGATTTAAAGGTCAAGAATATTGATGAAAACAATAATGAAAAATACCTGAATTAGAACTTGCGTACTTACCCAGAGTTGGTATTTTAAAATGAGAATGATATAGTTTCTAAACTGTTTGAAGTAAACTTCCCACTTAAGTTGAATCCCTGTTTTCTAATTGAATCAAATATGAAACCTTACACCACAGCAGTAAAGTAAGTGAATGTTAGTTTGCTGCGAGAAGTAACCAGTGTCCGGCTTTTATATTTCTCTTCTGCAATTCGGTACAACATTATCATAGAATAGCTGGATGTTTACTTTCCAGAGTGAATGCATGTGATGAATGAATGGCTGACTTAATGACCTGTTATACCTGAACAGGCCTTTTGGGAAATTACCCTTGTTTCTGGTAAATGTGGGATTGGCAATGCATGAAATTGGAACACAAACAATACAAAAATGTTTCACATGATAGGTAAGCCCAAGGTCACAGTTGAATCTTGGAGCCAACACACAGTAATATTTCCCCCAAAGAGAAATTAAAATCTTTCACCATCTTGCAACTAAAGCTACAGTTGATGGCTTTTATGAAAATGAAATAAATATATATAATAATAAAAACTATAATAAAACTAATTTATGTTATTATAATGACTAAAATATGTTTCTAAAAATATTAACAGCTGTGTTAGAGACTGAGAAGATTCTCAATGGCTGTTTCTATTGATTTGAGGTAATAGTTATAGTAGATAGTAATAGTTGTTTTTTTTTTTTGCAGGCTGAGACAGAAGTTAGCATCACCCTGGTTCCTTCATTAAAGAAAATATGGGATTTTCTCATTGGATTTTGGATTATGACATAAAATAAGATTTGTGTCAAATAAAAGTTAATAATACTTATGCATTTGGTTCAGCAAGATTATCTTCACAAATGAACAATACTTTTCTGATTTTTGAAGCCTAAATGAATTTGCCAGCAGTAAAACATTAGACTATAAGCAAACTACACTGTTGCATGATGAGTCCTGTAAAAACTGGTTAACACAAGCTTAAGAGACTTTCACGTTTTGTTCTGTGATATAGAATATGTTATTACGACCCCCACTCATAAATTTTACACAGACCTTATTTTAGGGATCTAACCAAAAACCCAGTTTTCCAGTTTTAGGACATATTCATTAGGACTCACTGCAGCACTTGTGAGAAATTCAAAGGGGCAGAGGAACAAGATTTTTCACAGATTAAACATCTCCTTTAGTGCTGCGTGAATATAGTGACAGTTTCAGCAAATATGACAAAAAGTTATTTTTTATAAAAGTGACCAATAAAGCTTTAACTGCGTGTTCTTGGTCACTTTGGCTGTTTCGCTTAGGGGAAGTATTCCTTTGCTTAGAAAACAAATTGATTATTTCAAATAATTTTAGTTTTGAAATATTAAAAAGAAACTCTTGCTTACTGTAAATAGCAACATGGAATAAAGCCTTTACATTGTAACTAGAAAAAGTGCTTTTTCAGTACAGTAATTGAGTTTTTCGTGACAATGCTTCTCTGCACCTTAATATGCTGTTCAAGTGTTTAGCAACAACAAATTACAGAGAAACACAGTGTCCACACTGTCAGATGCTCTGTCAGTATGACGGAAGAGAACAGAACTATTTCTGCTGAAGTGCTGACACATATAGCACTGATTATGGTAAAACAAACAATGATGACTATCTGTAAAACAGATTACGGCAGCAACATAGCTTTTTCTAGCTTCCATCTCAGTGTTATTCAACTATTCATCTCTGTCCTGTCCTTTGTAATAGAGGTGAGAGAAACAGGCAAGAGGTCTGCACTGTATACAGAAAAGGTTCTTCCTGGACCTCTGTAAAAACACATGATGTCCTGCAACGTCAGGATAAATGCCACTTCTGAAAGTGTGGGAACATGTTGGTTGGCTCTTGGCCCATGAAAAATATGATAGATGCACCATTGTAAAGTAATTAGTTTAACAAAAGTAGCTGAGCTTGCAAGCTTAATAGAAGGGGCACAAAAATGGGATGTTAAAGTCAGTAGGATTAGTAATGTAGGGGGTGCATGTATGATTAGTGTGGTGTGGAAATGAGGTAGAGCGTGTAAAATAAGCAAAAGGCAACCAAGGATAAACTATAGCTCATACATCATCAATGAAGGTGAGAGTAAATGAGTAGCAGACAGAGGTGTAGTGGAGGGTATACACAGGTATATACATCTATTTTTCTGACTGTTTACAGTATACCTGCCTATAAACTAAAACCTGTTGGAATATAGGGGTGAGTATTCCCAGTACATCCAGAACACATCCACCTTACCAAGATTACCTACCAAATTTTGGTTTGTGTCACAGCTGATTGGGTACCCCTCTAACCTGCCTACATAACAGGAGAAAACCTCCCTTAATACCTCAAAGCCTTTTGTACACCGTTTCACAGCATATCGAGGAAACATGTCATTCAATTTGGAAACCGTAGCAAAACTTTGCACATTGTTTTGAGACTGAACATGCCCCAGGCCATCATACAGACACCACTGAATAATAGCAAGGGTTGCAACAGTTGTGTGTGGAGTCAATGGCTGAACCTTTGTATCATTCAATGAGTGTAGGGACACAAATGACTTTTTTTTCCCCTATTGTTTTTAAACTGACATCCATTCATGATGCTGAAAGATGTATTAAAAAAAATCCAAGAGCAAGTCAGTTTCACCTTTTATTATGTATTAAAAAACATGAATTTGAACATACAGAAACATGAATGAGCATTTAAAATACAACAGCCACAGGGTAAATAAATAGTACATAAATACTGAAATTAACATAGTGATATTATTCACAGCTTTGCAATTATATGGCAATCCACCCGCAATGTTATATAACATTTACAGTAACATGAATAAAGCCACATTTCCAGCATGTTCATAAACCTGTAGAACAATGTGTTCAATATAAAACTCCCCTTGGGAGGAAATACATGTGACAACATGACACAACATGACAAAGCAAATCATGACACTGAAGAAAACATAATATAAAAATCAAATGGTCTGAACACATTTCTTCTCACCATTAATAGCTCTGACATATTGAACAGATCTTATACTAATTAGAATTATTCATATATTCACATTACTAAGACTGACTCACACACAGTTATGTTAGAGATAAATGCAAGTGTCCTTAGTTGTTAAATATATGTGCTCTAAATGAGGCTGTCAATGCTGTTTTTGTAGAAGACCTGTGGAGGCTCCTCAATCTCAGAGTTGCTGTAAGAAAAGAAAGAATAAGAAGATGAGCACTGCAATTCAAAACAACTTGTTTAGTTTAAGAATAATGGATGTATGAAATACGAGAGTTGAATGCTTATCTTACCTGTTCAGCTCAAACTTGGTAGCTTTCCGCTTCAGTCGTTTCAGGATCCACAAAGCCATAGACAGAGCTGATAATGACAGAGCGCCCCCTGCTGCCGCACCGGCAGCAATGGCAGCAGTCCGAGGTTTGGGAGCTGTGGAAACATAACCAAGTTAATAATTTGACCTTTTACACTCAATCGTGTATTATATTTCTGGTATTGGATTACATTTTCTTCTGTTTGTTCCCTCTCTGTTTTACCTTGGCACATTGGTGTCTCTCCAGTCCAATTGCCATGGCGATCACAGGTCAGCACCTCATGTCCGTGTAGTGAGTAATCTTGATTGCATGTGAAGAAGCACTGTGAGTTGAACACCGATTCACTGTCTGAGCAGTTGATGTGTCCGTTTTCAGGAGCCTCAAGCAATGGGCATCTGACTGCTGTGGGAGAACACGGCAACAATATAGAGGTTAACCAGTATATATTGATAATGGAGATCTCATTTTAGTGACACCAACCAGTGCATGCAAATTAATATGACAAACTGTACAATTTGGTATGTGTGTATACCTGTGCAGTTTGGTGGTGTGGAGGTCCACTGGCCAGGATTTGCACACTCCATGCTGAGTGCACCCTGCAGCTCGTGGCCTTCATCGCAGTTGAAAGTGCATACCATACCAAGTGGATGGGGGGTCACGGTAGAAGCAGGTGAAGACAGAGAAGGGCTGCAGCTAATCTGGACACTTGTTGGGATCTCGGGAACAGGACATCCTCTTGCTAAAAAGACAAAAATAAAGATGGTGAGATGTCATGAAATAGCACAAAATCAGTGTACAAAGACTGTGAAAAAGCTTTGTAGTAGGCACAGATTTATGTGAATATATGCTACCATACCTTTGCAGGTGGGTATGGGGTCACTCCACTGTCCGTCCCCAGAGCACTGAGCTGTTTGCACTCCCTGCAGTTCAAAGCCTGCCTCACAGCTGAAGCTGCAGGTGGAGTCTGGCCTCAGGTCGGTCAAAGGTTGGCTGCACTCGGGAATGAGGTGAGCTTCTCCCCCTGGATTCTTGCAAGTGATGGCTAACAAGAAAAGATAAAAAGGTATATTTAGTATGTTTGTCACAAAGGCAAAAAACAAAAAAAATTCCTCTTTGAAGGCTGTTGGATTAAATTTAACCCTCACCTTCACAGCGAGGCATCCTTTCGCTCCACTCAGCCGCTGATGTGCATGTCATCATGCTCGGTCCCACCAGGTTGTAGCGAGTGACACAGCTGAAACTGCAGGTGTTTCCGTAACTAAACCTAGTGTCTGCATCATCTCCACAGCTGACAACACCATTGTCCAGCTCCAGTAGAGCAGGGCACTGCACAGCTGCAAAATAGAGAGTGAACAAAAGGTCAACAGTAGCCTTTTTATGGAGCGACATCACTTTTCCTTGTGCTGCTTTCAGAATCCTTTCACAACTACTTAAACTTTTTAAATTCTGAGAAAATCAAGTAAAGTGGTTTCTCTCAACAACATGGGGAAAGGCAATGAGCAATTTGGTAATAAATGTTTCACGCGTTGCAAAAATTAGAAGATTTAGAAAATCATGTTTAAAAAGCAAGGGGGAAAAAAGCTAGGAAAAAAATACATTTATAAATATTACATAATTACATATATAAAATCATTGCCCATATTGTTAAAATTTCTACTTAAAAAATGTTGAACTCATTTTCAGGGTTTTTTTGTGCTTAAAAAAAATCTTAAATACATCATATATCTTTTCACTCATATTAACAAGTCTAAATACAAAATGGTATGGATATAATCAATACTTTAAAATATTGCAAGCTAAAAACATTCAAATGTGGGCGTACCAACACAAGTGGGCTGTGAGGCATTCCAAAATCCTGACCCTTCACATAGCAGAGTGTTGGACGGGGAATCAGCGAGAACATAGCCCTCATCACAGGTAAAAACACAGGTGGACTGGTAGCTGGAGGGGCCCAGAGGATCAGAGCAATTCATGGATCCTCTTGCTGGACTTGACAGTTCTGGACACTGGACCACTGTGGGCGACAGGACCGTCAAAAACACATTACAGCAGGCTCCATCACTGTGATAATAACATCCTGTTGCTCTGATATGATACCTTGATATCACTGGTCAATGTCATGCCACTTTAATGAGTTTTGTTGCTGTGTTATACTCACATTCACATGTAGGAGGCTGCTCTGACCACTGTGTGGAGGCAGTGCATGTCAGGGGTCTTGACATATTCAGCTTGTATCCTTCCTCGCAGGAGTACTGGCACGAGGAGTCATAGGAGAAGTCTCCATACTTGTGAGTGCAATTTACACTTCCTTTATCAGGAACGGTCACCTCCTCTTTGTTACACTTAACAACTGCCAAAAAAGGAAGGAAGACACGATAAGATATCAGCTCCAGGCTGTAAGTGACTTAATGTAAACTTTTAAAATAGTGTTTTCTTACCGTGCTCACATCTCTCTCCATAAAAGCCCTCAAAGCAATCACACTTGTGGCTGTTGATGGTTTCTACACAGTCTCCATGGAGGCATGAGTCGTTCTTACAGGCAGCTGGGGGGGAAAAAAGTGGTACTTTTATGTAGCTTGCATAGAATAAAACCATTTCTCTGAGCTTTTATTTTTATAAATACAATCAATAAATAAGTTAAGGAAGCCAAAAAGGTAGATTCCATAATAATAAACAAAATAAAAAATAAAATAAAATGAAATAATAAAATAAGATGTTGCTCACCTGTGTAGCACAGAGCAGTCTTCAACTTCCCGCACCTCTCGTCGTTCCATT
This sequence comes from Plectropomus leopardus, assembly GCF_026936395.1. Lineage (NCBI taxonomy): Eukaryota > Metazoa > Chordata > Actinopteri > Perciformes > Serranidae > Plectropomus > Plectropomus leopardus. Next base: position 25,797,459 of record NC_142180.1, on the reverse strand, counting down.
TGCCTGCCTGTGCATTTCTTTTTATGTACATCTCCACACAATCCTCATTCACCCCTGCACTCCTTCCATTCTTGCCATTGTTTGGTTCGCCAATCGCCCAGTTGGTTGCTTCTGCTGTCAGAGTCTTGTTGGTTCCCACCCAGGTCCAGACATTTTTGACCTTGCGGATCCCGATCCAGTAGTAGGTGGATTTCTTGGGCAGCCAGCTGTTGAGATGCTCAATCTCCTCCTGGTTCTGGATGGCCACCATGTCTGTGTAGCTCTCCTGGCACCAGTCTCTAGCTTGCTGCCAGTTCATGGTGGAGTTAGAGTAGAAGTAGGACCAGCAGTCTACACTTGTCCACATACACAGCACTGAGGATGGAGGACACGGGTTAGATTGAAATGTTATAAGGATGGATTTTAAAAAAGTAATACATAAAAGAAAAGTGAAGGTGAAAGTTGGATACGAAAGATTTTATCTGCATTAGATTTACGTACTTGAGCAAAGAAAGGTCAAGCTGATCCATGATGTCTTAGATCCACGGGTTTGAAGTAATCCAAGGCAGGACTTCTGTTAAAATTAGGCAAACAAAAAGGTCAGTTAAAAATTAATTCATACCATAAATGCATCACTGGCCACAAACAGGCACTGAATGAGAGTTGCACTAAAGAGAACTGTACTAAATTGTCTACACTCACCATTTTAACAAGTATGTGTGGTAACCCTCAGAAGACTCTTAGTATTTCTTCAGTCTCAGCTCTTTTGATGATGAGATGATTCTGAGTTGGATGTGTTGAGGGGCTGGCTTTTATATTCATCGGTGCGATCCACCGAAGGTCTCATCCCAAGTTTTTTTCGGTGGAAATCCCCAACCCCCCCACTCCACCCCTCTATCCCACCTAAGCGCTTGGGAACTTTCCCTTCTGCTACTCCCTCCTTTCTTTCGTCCCTTTCCTTCCTTTAGAAGGGAAAGTTTGATAATAGTAGTGCTTTTGTTATTAGTATCTCTATTAGTGCCACTGGAAAGTAAGGATATATACCCAAGTAGTGAATAAAATAACAATTTGGAGGACGTTGTACTTTACATGAGTATTATATTCTACTTTACACTTCTAGTACACAATATTTCAGAGGGAGATAGTGTACTTTTTTCTTTTTTACACTACATATTTGACTTCTATAGGTTTTTTAAAATATCTTTAATATTTTAATTTTCATCCAAAACATAGGATGACCTTATAAAGTACAATGTATTGCTTACATTTGTACCACTTTTTAAGATGTATACAATATGTATATGTATAATAATATGTGTATGTATATATATATATATATATATATATATATAAATATATATGTATATATACATATAGTTAAAAGCTCCAGCTCAACCAGTTGCAATATTTAAAATGTTGTTTTCTTTAATGATAACAACAATAATTAATAATAAACTTTATTAAGGACACAGAAAAAAGTCCATAGTGGTCGGTAGTGAAAATGGTCCTATGTACAAGTACAAAAATACAACAGATACAATAAATACGAAAAGAAAAAAAAACCCCAGGAAAAACAGGAAACAAACAACAATACATTGTGTAAGTTCATATTAAAATAAGGCAAAAATCAAAGTATCGCTAACAGTTCGAAAACTAAAATAATATACAAAAACACAATAATTGTACACAGTGAAATGGGACATTCTACTTTTTATTTTTTTAAAACATTTTTTTTTTGTTTAACAAGACACAGCCAAAATTGCTACTGCCAAAGCCAACAAACTCCTTTTAAATAAACAGTACTTTTAATCTCATAAAGCCTAAAAAAACAAAGTAAAACTCCCAAAACCATCCTGATTCATCGGTTGACTGTTCCCCAACTCCACTTTGCTTTAAAAAACTTGTCTAAAATGACACAAATATACTGATAAGTACCAATGTGCCCAAAAACCTTGGTGAATTAGCATACCCATACTATAGCAAAGAAAAAGTAAATAGCATAAAGAAAGCAATACATTTCCTGGGGAAAGCCCAAAAACACACACAGAAGACAAAAGGCTACTATAAAGGAAATTCAGTTTTGGAAGTGATGAATTCCTATGAGCTGATAAGACAGATGGAGAGAGATTTAGAGTGCTGAAAATATTCCCGCTGTTTCCTTTTATTTGAATATCCAGCTTTAAATATTTGCCACCAAATGAAAACAAAGAAAATGTAAGCTTCATGATGATTAATTCCACTCAAAACCTACTGGCAGCAGCACTACATGTGCCAACAGACAATGCACTTACTGGAACATGCTTTTCACATTGAAAAGATGCCAAAGGATGCGCTCATCAAAAGAAAGAGAGTTAAAAAAAAAACAAAAACCCCAATGCAATGGTGGCAAACAAACATTTTACGGGTATTTTTCATGGGTGTCCAGAGACGGGAAATGTGTGGTGTGAGAGCAGAGGCGCCTGCAGGCTGCCTGTGTTTCCAGAAGTGACAGTTCATTTCCTTCCTCTCTGATCTGAGGCACTGGATAGTAGCCACTGTTGCTTGACACCTCTTAACCTCCATCCCTTCCACTGAAAAATAATATACAATGCCTAATTAACTCATACAGAATAAAGCCCAAGGGAGAAAGTCAGTTTCACCTTTGATAAGAAAATCCTAAACGGATATAGATTTGTGCTCTGATCACCACAGATCTATTCTTGCAAATAATCATGCATTAAAAAAATTGGTTAATGTGAATATGACCATAACTGTGACTTTAATAGTACTGTTAGACTGCATACCAGTTACCAAATATCACAAAAAATCAAAACTTCTATTTACCGTCACTGTCCTGTTTGATGTGATAAAGCAAGAGATGAAAGGTTTGTGACTGTTACAAGTGTTTTTGGCTCCATATTAAAGGCTGCACGATGGGTTACTTGTTTAAGAGGCCATCTGATATCTAGAGGGTCAAGCATCTGTGGCAAAAATATCTATCCTGCTGTCTGATTAAGTAGTCCTGAACCAACAGCTACATCCCTACTAGCTTAGATAGTGGCCTCTGACCTTCCTGATAGACACCAGCGGAAAATCTTCTCTGGTTAAAGGAAATAAAAAAACAATCAAATGGATAAAAGTCCTAAGCTTGCTCACATTAGGGGTGACCTTAGGGTCTGAGGCCTGCAGAATCTAATATCTTTTAAATCACTTCTTAAAAGTAATCGGTTAAAAAGCCCTTTATTAATTTTAGCAGATTTACTTGTTAATTCATTTTGTACATTTAATTGTTAATTCATTTTGGCACATTGTTTAATATAAACATATTTTATTTGATGATCATTGTTATTTTACATTGTTTTTATCTTACATCATCATTGGTTATTATATGTATGTATGTTTTGTATGTTTCTATTTTAATTGTTTGATTTTATTTGCCTCAGTGCAATCTTCAGGGATGTTGGTTGCCAGCTTTGCATTTCTATTTCATCAGTGGTAATTATCTTTACTGTTGGGGTTACTTTTCTTTGAGTTTCTTAAAACTGTCTGATGTTATTTGCCCAAATCCTATATTTAAAAAAAAGCATGTTAAACCACGTAGAGGGCTTTATAGCTTTGTTTTTAAAAAGTGCTTTTTTAGATAAAGTGTAAAATAAAGTTTATTATTAGATGTATTTTTGATCTCTTCTCTTTGCTATAAACTGGGTTGGTACCATAGACTGCACATAAAGATCTTTATATACAATCGATGGTTGGTACAAGAGCCCTTTAAGCCCTTTATTCTAGTGCACTAGCTGCTACATATAAGCTACAGTACACTGACAACATTATTTTTTTTTAGTTTTAAGGGCTTTTAAATTCAAACAGTTCCCCTAGTTGCCATATGGGGTCGCCAGTTTGCATTACCATGTACAGTTATGCCGACAGTTTGCAGGTGGACTGTCTCTTTAAGACAGGAAATAGTCCCAGTCCAAATAAAGCCATATGTAAGAACAGCACTATGTTGTCGGTCGTCGGTAGACCTCTTGGCAGTCTGAGGGTTTCCGGTGCTCTGACTAAAGCCACAGTCGCTATGGCAGACGCTCTGGCTAAAATCCCCGTTGTAGAGATTGATCCAGAGGGAACCTTTAAGTACATTCTGGTCAGAGTGAAAGTGAAAGATGGCGATGTGCATAAAGACATAGTCCGAGGCACAAAAAGTGCAGAGTATCACAGTAAGTTGATTACTGCCATTTGCTGCAGAGGAGCGCCAAGTGCGTCAGTTTAACTCGTGATAACGTGCAAACCGCGACCTGTATTGTTGCTGCAGAATGAGCTATTTTACTTGACTCATGTAGTGTCGTGCACACTGAAAACGTGCAGCGTGCATTAAAAACTGAACAGACAGATGCAATGCTTTCCAAATTTAATATGCGTATTTCAAATACTCAAGGCACCAATTATAGATTAGATGTGAGACTAATGACAATAACATGCTGAAAATATGTTGCTTATTTGACTTCCCTGTGGCTAAACCAGATTGTATGTTTTTATTAATGGATTTTCTTAATTATTTGCAGATCATATATTTGAGAAAGTCAGTCCAGCCATGGAGGCCTTGGGGATGGAGAGTAAATGCCTCGGAGGAGGGAAGATTGAGCACAACAGCCAAGAGAAAAAACTAAGGGTGTTTGGAGAATCAACTGTGAGTTCATTTGACTGGAAATGCATTTAAAGGAGCAGTGTGTAGGATTAAGTGATCTTGCGGTGAGGATTGCAGATTCCAGCCAGCTAAAACTTTGCTCCTTTGCCAAGTATGACCTCAAGGTCAGGGTTCATTGTTAAGGAGGTTTTTTTTCCGGCAGCCAAATTATCCGCGGAGGTTTCTCTCTCTCCAAAACAAACCGTCCTGCTAATTTAAAATAAGTAAAAACACTGAACAAAGCAGTTTCAGATAACAAATCAGTGTTTGTATTACATTGTTGTCACATTGCAAATGACCTGCTAGCCCAGCACATGCTTACATGTGCTCAGCTTTTTTGTCTGCTAACTTAAGATCCAGACTTTCAGGAGGATTTTAGTGTGAGGTGAATTACCCGCAGAGGTCCCTTCCTCTCTAAATAAAACAAACCAGGCGATGAAAATTGATAAAAGCATTGAATGAAGCAGTTTCACGTTAAAAATCAGTGTTTTTCCAGAGCCGTTCGACTTGTTGTGTAGGGGCTGCTAACTGCAGTGGTCTACACAAAAACTTTAATGGCCCTATCCAGAGCCAGCATCTGGTTTTAGGCTACTGTAGAAATGCGACGGTGCAACATGGCAAACTTTGTGGAGGAGGACCCGCTTCATATATAGATATAAACAGGGCATTCCAAGGTAATGAAAACACAAGAATCTTTATTTTAAAGTAATAATACACTAAAGAAAACATACTTATATTCCATTTCTGACAATATATCCTGCTAAATCCTACACACTGGACCTTTAAAAGCTGAATAAAATACTATTAATATACTACTACATATACTTAGTAATGTTTGAATGTAAAAATAAACATTATTTCTCAATAATTTCCAGGCATTTGGGAAAGCAGACCATTCTGTGTCTGCAGAGAAGCTGAAGAGTGCCTATGGCGACTATGAAGTCACCTGGTCTGACGACAAAAAATAGATTGAACCTGGGTCTCTATTCAATTATCTGCCGTTATTGATAGTTCCAATGTAAGAATCTTGTACTAATCGATCCCTCTGTACAACCATCATTTAATTCAAATACATCATTCTGCATTTAAACCGACTCCTAAAAAAGTGTTTTTTTATTGCAGGTTTTATCATTTTCATCCAGCAAAAATGTGAAGGATGTGGTATAAATTCTGCCAACATCATTACCCTTATAAATAGAATGATTCTTTCCACTTACTATTTTTTTGGCTTTGCGTCCGATTAACTTCATCAGAATAGAAGGCCTGGTGCCAAGCGTGAAGTCCACACAGGAAGGGGTGAGCCAGCCTTAGTCACTAACACATCCTTTTACGCTGAGGGAAAGTTTAAAACACCAGATACAGATAAGAGGGCTTCCATTGCGATATGCTTTAATTTCTGTGTAATAATAAATAATCATAACGCACTGACAATAATGGATTAAAGGCAAGGAATTGGCAAAACTTTAACAAAAACATGGTTACAGAGAGTTAAAATAGCCTGAGCCTAGGAGCATGTAAACAACTATACACACATTTCAGCAAACAACTGTTCCCTTCTCTTTCTTCTGCCTCCTCATTTAGCAAATATATACCATAAAAGAATAAGATGAACATTGTGTCCCAAATCAATACTGATTTTGAGCAGCTTTTTAGTTAGTTCTTTTTTTCACACCAGAATAGTGACTAAATAAAATATATTTGAAGCAGACACATGCATATGGAACACAGTGTATAAATACGGTGCAGCACAATGCACAACGAAAAGTAATTTGTTACTTATAGTTGGAAATATTTAAATTGTGTGTTGTTACAGCTCAAAAAAATCTTTTAAAATACATTTTGATATTTGTTCAGTGAGTTTAAGTCTAATTTGACATTCCAGAGTAACAGTTTGGTTGACAACCAATGTTACACTTTTTTTTTTACTAACAGCAGAAACTGTATTTTGACGGTTCGTATGTAGTATGGATTTGGGACCCTGAGTCTGCAGCCACAGCAGGTTCACCATATTATTATGTTTGCAGGCTTACATGTACCTATTAGCAGGAAACACAGGACAACTGAGACTGATGGGAATGTCATTAGTTCCCCCAGTGGGCTTTGGGACTGATTTTGAGACCCTTTTATTATTTTTTTAAAGCTCTTAATGGTCTTGGTTGTAGTTATTCATCAGATCTGCTTTTATCTTATGAGCCCTCTCGTACCCTCAGGTCTTCTGGCAGTGGACTTTTAAGGGTCCAAAGAACCGAAACTCACTGTGAGGCATCTTTTCATTACTAAGGACTACATCTGTGGAACAGCCTGCCTGAAGACCCGAGGGCAGCAGAGGGGGGTGATTTTTTAAGTGCAAACTCAGGACCTAACTTCTTTAGTTTGGCTTTTATTTGAACTTTACCTATTTATGTATTGACTATTAATTTATACATGTAGTCTGTTTTATTAATTTACCAGAGTGTATATTATTTTATTTTTAAATTTTTTTAAATTCATTTATAATTTTTTAAAATTTGTATCTAGTATTATTTGTTCTCTTAAACTTTTCTTTACCTTTTATCTCCTATTTAGAGTATTTTATTTTATTTATTTAACTTATTGTTTGTTTGTTTATTTATTTATTTATTTATTTATTTATTGTCTTTTATTTAAAGGTTTTTACCCTGCCTCTGGTATTTCCTCAGTTATGGTAGCATACCCTCACTTCCTGGTTTTAATGAGGTCTTTTATTTTAGTGCTCTAATTAATTACAATCTTTAATTAAAGTCTTGCTTTCTAACCCATGTGCTTGTGTACTTGTGCGTGCGTGTATGTGTGTGTGTGTGTGTGTGTGTGTGTGTGTGTGTGTATGGGTGGGTGTTGCGGGCTTCTGTTTTACTCTATAAGGCACTTAGCGTTACAGTTTTGCTTGTATGAAAAGTGCGATACAACTAAAGCTTTGTTGGTTGATTGATAGTTCTACAGGTTATGATCCAGTCCCTGATTAGTGATGGGCAAATATGAATGAAAAAATCTTTTTGAATGACTCTTTTTAGTGCCTGATATGTACTTGGTTAGCCTGTCAAACGTCCGAGTGCTCACGAGTCCCTGACTTTTGCCTTTCACTCCCTCACTGTTATTAATGTAGTGCAGCAATAGCACTGAATGACTCAGTGAGGACCAATTACATCGGACTTGAGATGCATGGACATGTCTGACAGATGGTCGTTCCAACGACTTCTGTTTGTTTGTGAGTTTTAAGTTGTAATGCATTGAGGAGAAGTTTTGTGAGATGGGCTGCTATAGCAGACTTGGTAGAGATTGCAGAGAAACTGAGATATTTTTCAAAAAAACATCAAAACTCAGAAGGTTTAATACATTAACATGTATCAGCTTGAAAGAACTGATACTGTGAAATGTCTGCCCATCACTAATGCTGATGGCACTAGAGAAAAACTTAAAACTCACCCTTGGGGAAAAAAAAAATCTGAAACAAATTTCATTGTAGTCCATCGAACTGTTGAGACTCTTCAGTGGAAACCACAAGTGGAACGTCATGTGATCACCAAAGTCATTATTCATGTGGAAAGTAGTTCAGATATTTCACAGAATAAGAGGCTTGCTTTTGGTACCAGGGGAACTGTTAGGTGATCACTAAAGGATTAATCCTCTGGGGATCTTGAATGTTGCACAAAATTGTATAGCAATGCATCTGATAGTTGCAGTATTTTAGTAGACTCTAAAATGCAAAGAAAGAAAGCAAGAAAAAAGGATTTTCCTATATGTTGGACAATGATCATTATTTGAGTACAATCCAAAGGTAGGAATCAGAAAGCAAAAGTTTCCCTCTGTATTGTCAACAAGTGATCAAATTTGCTGTTCAGAGGGGTTTTCATTTTGTGTTGTAAAGCTAGGACTAAACTAAAAAATGTTACCTTTATTCCCCTGGATTTCACTTTCATATTCCAAGAATGCATCCTTTTCCTCTGGGGTTTTCCCACGAGGTTGTCCGTGGTTGCAAAAGTACATGTCCAGCAGGGAAGCATATTCATGCCGTTGCTGTCTTTTTTTTGCTCGTGACTCACCATGAATCTGGTGAGTTCAAAGAGAACATTTGTAGGAAGAGTGGTGTGTAACTCTAAAATAACTAAATTAGCTGCTGTCCACTCATCCCAAAGGGCTCCATTCACCTTGGCCCTTACCAGCAGACGCAGACACTGATACTCAATGCATTCTGCCCCTGTGACCTCAAAAACAGAAAAACAAAAAGGCATATTCCTTCCGTTTTCCATCCTGAACCTGAAGACAGTTTCCTGCAGACTGATAACCTTTCCATTATCTAAAAACAGGGAGGTCAGCACAGGAGGGAGAGGTATTAAACTGCAAAGACACAGCCCTTTTCTTGGAAAATGCAAATGTTACAGTCAGGCCCTAATGAGATTTCACTCGAAACAATCAGCTTCACGACGAAACTGGAATCAGTCTGATTAGTCATGTAACGGTTAAAAGGTCAAATTCTGTAATCTATTTGGAGGTTTTGCCGTAGTCTTTGTAATCTCACAGAATATAACCTAGAAAATAATATTTTCTTAATTTGTTCCAAGTTATTTTATTTATATAGTATGCTGTGTTTGGTTTTTGCATTATGTTAACTTTGTTCACATATTCAAATGAAAATCTGTCTACTTATTCAGGAGCTTTCGGGGTGATAGATTTATTTTAACCTCAGATTTCTTCCAAATTTGTCTCTCACCAAAAGCACATACACTCTCACACAGAGCGAGTGAGACATTCACAATGAATAGCTGTTTATGAAAATACATTTACAATTGAAGAAGACAGACATCTGTGGACTGTGTCAGTGTAGCAGAGTACGTGGAAGTGAATTTTTTCTTTTTTAATTTCATCCTGCAGTAGCCAAATTACTGCACTCTACAGAGTTTTTACCAATACAGCTTTTTTTATGTTGACACGACAGTAATGAGTCTCAACATACTCAATCTGATTGATAGCCCCTTTGATCAACCAGATTCTTTGGGGAAATGATTTTTTTCATAGTGTAAGTACATAGTAAGCAGTATCCTAATAAACTGCATGTGAGGAGAGATAAACATCAGCATGGAGTCCTATTTCCTGACTAGAAGTAAGTTGCTTCCTGCAGTGGCAGCCACCAACACCTCAGGCTGTCGGGAAACAAAGCTGCAGCAAAAGCCTGCTGGTGTACTTGCTTGCTTCAGATCTTATCAGTGAAACAATGGCTCACCAGACACTGATTTTATGGAGTCAATAAAGTCAGAGCCAAGAGAAATTCCAGACTCATATAGGACAAATATCATCATTTCCTGAACGGTTTTAAGTGAAATCTAAAACAGTTAAAATACAAATGAAAGTATAATTATTATTAATAAAAAAACCTTATGACCTTCATATTTACATAGTTGTTGATTAGAAATATATTAAAGTGTAAATGGTAATATTTATCTATGCATCATTTTATTGCTAAAACAGAGTTTCTCACTCAGTCATGATGGATAAGCAGTGTGGAGAATTAACGTAATGTAATTTAAATAAAACATTATTTGGATTACAGTTAATAACATCAATGTCAGACTAATAGATCTATTCTAATTGCATTTGGTTATTTATGCCATTTTATATATTTATTAATTAAGCCCAACCTTCACTTTAAACTTTTGTTAAATTTAAAGAAAACATTTAAAACATTGATTTTAATTGTGTGCCTATTTCTTTGTTATTCTTGAATATACTGCAGGAATGAGATTAACTATCACCTATCACAAGTATGCTTAACATGGTATCCATAACATGGGTCTGATTCAGTCACAGTGTTTTAGTGTTTCAAACCCAGATTTATGAAGACTCATCATCCAAAGTTTATTATAGAGTTCAACATTAGTATAAATTAAGTCTTAAGTCTCTAAGTTCTTACTGATAATGAATGCATCATACAGGTTATGCGAAATGCTTTGACAGCAGTTCCACTTTGCTAAGGGTAGATTTGCTCTCGCAAACACGCTGGAGAGACGATGTCTCTCAGCTGGCCTGGGAACGCCTCGGGATCCCCCGGGAAGAGCTGGACGAAGTGGCCGGAGAGAGGGAAGTCTGTACTTCCCTGCTTAGGCTGCTGCCCCCGCGACCAGACTCCGGATATTGAATGGGACATATAGGACAACAAATATTACCTTTAAACAAGTACGCAAAAAACGTAAAAAAAAACAAACCCGAAAATATAAATTATATTTATATCCATATTTTTATTTATTCTCATATTTGTAGCGTTCGTACGTATTTAAGTCGTCACTTCATACCAAACGTGTATTAATTTATATTTAACCCTTTCATTTGATCCAGAGCCCTTTAAGTCTATTCTACTCTGTTTACAGTCTATTCTAGTGCACTAATGTGATCCTCATAGCGTCACAGTGATGGTTGTTATTTTCAACGCTTTGCACTCTGTGAGGTCTCCTATTGGTTAAAAACTTTGGAGTTTATCATTTCAACCAATCAGAGCGAACACGGATGTGTCGCTCTGCTAATGACATCACATCCGATTCAAACAGCAGCGCGCGGACTGTCTCCATTCTTCACCGTGTAAATTACACAATGTAGTGGTTTAAAAAACTCAATGGCGACGTTAAAAGCAACAAACGCGTAGATGTGACTTTATTTTCCTGAACAGAAGATACAGCCGGTCATTTATGGTAAGACGCTGTACACATGATCCTTACTAACTTTAACTACCGTGCTAAAGTGAAACGCTAGCGTTAGCAAAACATACAACACAGCAAACATAAGCTAACGTGAGTCACGGTCCTCAAACAGGAAACTAATTGCCAACAACATCAGCTTTTTAGAAGAAAGTACTGAAAGGTTTCGTAATAAACTGAGTCACTTTGAGTGACTCACACGGTGATATTGTTGTGAAACTGTTTGTCGTTTGGACAGTCGTCCTGAACTCCCCCGGTGACTGTTGTCATCATGTCCCAGACCAACATCTCTCTCCTGGACGAGGTTGTGCAGTGGAGTCAGGAAACCTGCCGCCAGAACCTCAAGTCTGTCCTCCCAAAACTCACCATATCCTGTCAAATGCCACTCAGCTTCATTCTTGTGATATTTTGAGTAACGGCGCCACTCTAACGGCGTTTGTGAGGGGTGTGGAGTGATGTAGCAACAGGTCCCATAAAGTTTTGAAATCCTCTGAAGACTGGAATTAGGTCTGAAGATTAAAATGCATGGAATTTAACTGTTTAATTTCTACTGAATCATTGAGCACCCATATCTTCAAACTCTCTCAAGATGATAATGTTTCAAAGATGTTAAATATTTTCTGGATAAAGCTGGACACACGTTTATGTTTTACTGATGCTTTGTCATCATATTTTATTCCCTGTTATTGCAAGCTTGCCATGCTATTTGTCAGGTTTAAACAGTGGAAGTGAATTTGCCGTTTTGTGGTTTTCCTTGACTGTTTGCACTCTTTGCATAATAGCTCTGAGAGCTGGGACGATCATATACGTAAGTTTATTCATTGCACAATTTATAATTATAAAATACTCAGTTTGTGCCTGAAAAACTATTTATGATCAAAGTATGAAGTGTCTTAAAAACAGAACACCCCTACAGGTATACTGAAGATCATTACAGACATGTTCCTCCCTCATATTGGTTTGTCTGAGCTGGAAGATGAATGTTTCTCCAAGATCTTACCAAAGGTAAACATGGTCAAATGCATCTTGTCTTGAGGGCTGTGGGTCCTGGGAAAAAAAAAAGCTTAAACTTAAGGCCATTAAATGTCTTGAATAGCATTACACTTTGTTTTTGGAACAGCCAATATAACAGTACAGAATGACATTTTTTGAAGAAAGAGAGAATTCCTTATTTGCAATAAACTTTATAAATCACACAAGACCCCCCTCAGGCAGAGTCCTGTGGACCAAAGTGTTGTGTGCTTAATAAAGTTTATTGCAAGTAATAGGACATTGTGTGTACATTCTTTTTTCCTTACCTGTGGATTGTTTACTCCTATGCACTTGTCTACAAGTATTTGATGGTGTGCGTGAGCCTCCACATTTTATGATGACATTTTTTAAAACTCTTTTTGCGGCCTGTTGATATCCTGAATCTGTTTTTATTCAGACAGTTGGTTTTCTGCAAAATTGATCACCCTGAGTCTTGTGAAGTATTTCTTGTGATTGTACAATTTGTTGATAGAAGTATAATTTTTGTGTCTTGTATATGGTTGGATTATTTATATATTCTTTTAAAAGTATATTGACTGGTCTGTGTGAATGTTTCTGTCATAAATGTCTGCAGGCAGCGACGATGTTTGACGGCATGATGAAAGAAATCTTGGACCAAGTTAGAGAGCTGTCCAGTCAAAACACTGAACTGTGTGCCTTACTAAGGAACATTTTGCAGGTACTGTTATAACTAACTTAGTTGTTCTTTGCAAGGCTGTGTATTTAAGAAAGGTAGAATTAGTACCTTACACGTTTATGGCATGTATGATACTTTTTTTGTAAAAAAATAAAAATAAATAACAACTTGTCATTTCATGCCTGAAACATCTCATGCCCTACATTTTGACAAGCTACTGCTTTCTATTTCAGGCAATGATGCAGATAATTGACGCATTGTCCACTTGCGTGCGGCACATCAGCACATTTGAGGAAGCTCCTGACTTGGATGCCATCCGCTCGTTACCAACTTGCATCCTGAAAGTCCTGAGGGAAACCTTTCAGCACTGCAAGGTTTGTCTTTTTACTTCAGCAATGCTTGTAAAATCTTTAGTTAATTTTATCTCTGTGGAAAGCTCAGTCCCAATTTGTACAGCAAGTTTTTTATTATTTTAAACTAAGCTGTGCGGTAATTACTATAATCATGGCTGAATTTCTTTGATATGAATTTGTAGCATTATTATTATTTAAGTAAAAATAGTGATTTTGTTAATAGTACTAAGAGGTCATTTTAAAGATTTGTGATAAAGCTATGTTATGATATTAAATTTAATGATAAATTAAATGAGTGGTTTGGCTAACAAAACATACTGCAAACTTAGATCTAACCTGAAGTGGTGCCAAATTTATTTATACATAGGGCTCATTATTTCCTTTTTTTAACAAAAAAGTACAACATTTTAGTTTTCATTTTGACTATTTAAAACTGGGTAAAAATTGGATCAATAAACAAATAAATGGTACCAAAGTTCGAGTGCTGCCGGACTTTTAAAAATACCATTTGCAGCATACATGCACCTCAAGAGAATCAACCAGTCATTTGCACTTTCCTCATTATCCTCTTGTTATTATAGTGTTTTAGTACCAAAAGTATTATCTGAGTTGTCAACAACTCAAGAGGACCTCATTAATTAGAGGCTACTGTGATAAGTATCTAATCGCAGCAGGAAACACGGCCACTTTAGGATGCAAGTGAACATAATGACCGGCCCCAATGAGGGATGAAAATGATGAGTGTAAGTATACTTGCATTTTGTCCTCAGGAGAGTGAGGTGGTTTACTGTGGCCGTCTGTCCCTGGTGGCTGACCTGCTTCAGGGACTCTTCAAAGAGGCTTACGCCCTCCAGAAAGGTCTGTTGGATCTGCTGGACCGGCTCTCCCTCGACAGCAGTGCCTCCGAGGAAGAGGTTTCTGACATTGTTACAGGTGTGTGTTTCTGTATGTATTTCTCTCTTGTCAGCTGCAACACGCTTAGTTATTAGCCCTTGTGTTGTTGTGCTTGTATACCTTAAATGCAAGTTATTTTTCATTTTCCTCAGTGATTCACAGCCTGCTGGATATCTGCTCTATTATCTCCAACCTGGACATAGCACTGCATGCAAACACATGGAAATTCCTCATCAAGTCAGTACAGCAAACTGTCATGTTGACACTTGTGTTTTTATGTCTGTCATACTAGATAAATCTTTTTTTAAAAAAATTGAATAGATAATTTGTACACCGAGTGACTATTTTGAATTGTTATTACTTCTGTTCAGACAGAGTCTGAAGTACCAGTCACTGGTGGAGGAACATCTGCATCACGGTAACATCAGCAACAGCCTGTGTGACAACTTGTTGGCCTCCTTCCACCACTGTGTGGAGCTGGCCGAACAGATTAAACACACTGGTCTTCAGGTAGGAAAGATCTGATTGTTAGTTTAAAAAGAAAGATGGAGCAAGTATTATTCATAGCTTTTGGTAGCTTTTTATTATTATTGATTTGACTATTGAATGAGTGTTTATTGCTACTCTTCACCTTTCTTTCTCTTTATAATTTATAAATGTCCAGTGTGTAGATGTAGGGGAACAAACTTGCAGAAATTGAATATAATACAGGAAGTATGCTTTCATTAGTTTATAATCACTTGAAAAAAAATGGCAGTGTTTTTGTGACCTTAGAATGAGCTGTTTATAGAAGTATAGGGAGCAGGTTTTTACCAGTTTTTATCACCCGATTTGTTTGTTTTGGAGAGGAAGAGACCTCTGAGGATATTCAGCTCATGGTTAAAACCTCCCGAACAATAAACACAGAAGTAATCCAAACCTGGAGAAGTTTCAGCTGGTTGCAATCTGCAATCCTCACAACTAGATGTCACTTAATCTCCCTGAATCTGTCACACTGGACATCTAACTTTTCTATCTTCCAAATTTTTAAAGAAAAATTTTAGTGTTGGAGATTTAAGAGAATAAACCTTTTGTTCTTTAGCATCTATTTGTGTTCACTAGAGAGTTAGTGTATGCCCAACATAAAAAAAAGAAATTATTGAAGCCTAAGTACAGCGCAGTCCTTATACATATACTAGAGTTACTGCAATTGTAGGTATTTATGTGTGGATTTTTTTTCCTTTTTTGCTTCCCTTTGTTGTGGAAAAAAGTGACATATGCGTTTATCCAGGTTGACTTGATCTTTGTCACATTTTTTATTAATGATCTTGTGTCTCTTTTTTTAAAGGAGGCAACACAAAGCCCAGAATACAAGCTGTTCCAGAAAACTGCAAAGATGTGCAGATTTTTTGCCAACACTTTGGTTCATTACATAAAGGTACTATCTTCTTGACCTCCTCTTCACTCTAAAAACCTTGTGCTGCGTTTTTTTCCGTCGCTATTTCTGAATACAAAGCAGCTCAACTTAATCCCTATTGTCCTTTACCCTTTGAACAGGAATTCAAATTTTTTCTGGCAAAGTATTGTAGCTGCTTTCACCAACTCTACCTCCAGGTCATCAGGTATGTGCAGCTCTAAGAAGCAGGTTCAGACAGAAAGTTATCCTTTGAGTTGATGATTATTGAGTAGTTGAAAATTGTGCATTCTGATGTCTTTCAGTAAGTTCCCTCCCAGCTTGTGTGCTCCAACACTGCCCTCAGCTCTGTCTGAGGAGCTGAATGCAGCAGCTCTGGTTCCCATGGATGCCTTCCTGCTCCAGCTGCTGCCTTTAAGGCCCTTTGCTGAAGTTGTCCTCCAGCAGGAACCAGGTGAGTTCAAAGCATGTCCTCAGTTTTCTTTTTCCACAGATATCAACCACCTTTGCAGTGGAGACAATGTTTTTAACATGAATGCTGACAGTGTAATTTATTCTTTATTTCGTACTCTTGTTCCCAGTGTTGGCATATTACCCACTCAAAACTTGTTAACATTAGTGGTTGGAATACTTCAGTCCTACTTTTCCTCTACAATACAGTAAAATAGATCAGCATCTGCACAGTCCAGTGTTTTGCATCAGTGTATCACTAATGTAATGTATAGTTGGACACAGGAGTCTCATGTATTGCCTCTGTTCTCTGCAGGCTTGTGTCCTGAACATGAACTTCCTCAGTGTCTCTTACTGGTGAGCGTCCTGGGTCAGCTCACCTCCCAACCAGAGGAGGTACTACGGCTTTGGTACAACGGTAGCCAGTTTTCTGAGGAAACACCCAGGTAATCAGTAGGGGTTTAGTTGTCACCAACTGAAGTAATTGTGTACCATTCGGAGCTTTAATGCAGAGACCAGCAGATAACTTTGGAACTGGTTGTCAGGCTGCCAGCCCAAGTTGGCAGGTATACATGAAGAAAATATTGCTTTTTGATGTTGTGCACTATTCAGCAGTAATAGAACCCAAAGACACGACAGCTTTGCAAAAGAAACTGGTGATTTTGGACTTTATGACTTAGTAGTAGTCATCAATGTTAATATTCATAAAGTGAGACTTTGAAGAGCATGTACAAATCTATTTATGCATCAATTAGTACTCCTAAAACGATTATACTATTCGTTATATTATTTAAGCTAATGTGTGGAAACACATATTTCTAAAATGCTTGTGCTTTTTTTCACACCCTCTGTTTCCAGACTTCCTCTCTATCAGGCCTTGTTCACTAGTTTCAGGCGATGCTATACTGAGCGTCAGGTGCCGGTACTGTTGCCAGGGGTGATGATGAAGGGTCAGGCCCAGGTCCAGGTCACCCTACACAACCACATCTGTGTGCAACTCTGTGCCAATGTGGCTGCACTTTCCCCAGTGTACTTCCCCGTGCTGGTGAGCTCTGCACACATTACCACATACATTATATCATGAGCAGCATGTAGAAGTCATTTGACACTGTTCTGCTTACAATGTTTATTGACATACATACATGAGCTGTTTTCTGAAATGATCTTTATCTATCAAACATATAACACAACAGGAGTTTGTGTGTGTCAGATGTGTTCCCACTTACTGGAAATATTAATTTGGTTTAGGTGAGGGGTGCTGCCTGAGTAGAGTGATGACACTAATTACACTGCAGTCCTGTAGCTGCGTCATAATTTAGTCTTAAACAAGAGTTTCTTGCCGTTCCTGTATCTAGTTTGACTCTTTCGGCTTAGGCTCTTAGCAAAGTAGGCCTCTGAATCTCCTTATCTCTCCAGTTAGATATGTTTGTTTCTGTCTTCATTCCGATTTACTTTCTTTAACTTCTGATGTTTATTTTCTTCTGGTTTTGTGCAAGCTGACCTAGATTTGTACTAAAGAGATGACAGGATAAAGTTTGTTTTTATATTGTTATTATTATTTTTTTGTGCAAATAAACTTATTCGGACATTTGCGTTCTCACATACAGCTCCTTCAGGTAATGTCTAGACAGTTTCAAGTGTGTAGTGCATGTGTGAACAGGGCTATAGACAGACATGCATATAACAATGTTTTATCATGTATGTTCTGTCATCTATGTTCATGTACTTGCCCATGTCTCCTCTATTTTGCACAAATATCAAGCGTTTGCCCAGGCTTTTCCATAGTAGAAACTAGGAATTAAAATTCAGTTTGACAAAACAGAATGAGCAGAGGGGAGCGATTGAGAAAGCGAAACTAAACTAAATGTGAAACCAGACGGTTTTTATCTGAAGGCATCTCATGTCCTGCAATTGTGTTTTGATTAGTAGGAAGTAGCACGCAGGCCACCTTTGTGGTGCAGGGAATCTTTTTCGCTGTACATCATATTTTCCAACAAAAAAGTAAATTCAAAGTCAAAGATGTTTGATCTGAACAGGATTTCTATGTGGGCTGACCTCACAGAGGGGTTAACAATGCATCTTCAGGGTACGTCTTCAATAATTTGTCGTTAGTCTCTCTTGGACCACATCTGACCTCAAACCCATCTGCAAATGGGTTCTTGCCATAAGTTTGACTTGATCAGTTTGAGTTATTTTACTAATTGATTTTTTTTCTTGGTCAAAGGTGTTTTAGGAGGAGCTACTGATATTTCGGAAAATGATAACAGCCAGTATTGGTTTATTGATACTGTAAATCTATACTCTCCTCCTCCATGTCTGCCCAAATAATGCTATCTTGGAAGGCGTCTGGATTCATGAGAATCACAAGATCACACAAGAATCCCAACCTGATTTGCTATATAACCTGCCCTGAATAGCTCCCGCAATAGATATAGTATTGCCAAATACTATATTTATACCATCATGTCGCCCAACCCTAATTAACATTTATAGGCTGAATGTTATCATTATTTAATGTAATTCAAATTTATTATAATTGTGTTTTATGTTTTTATTTACTTCTTACTTCTATCAAAATTAACAAGAAAAAAAATAGACATAAAACAATCTGTCAAATCTTACAGCAGATACAACTTGAGAGATTCTTGTCTTGAATGTTTGTTATGTTATTATTTTAAAAAATGAATACTGGCCATTGTTAGATTTTGTGATTGTAATTTTTTTTCTCTAAACATCCGCATCAAAAATGAAATATTAGCAGGCCTCTAGTTTTGAGTCATCTGTTTAATTTAGATATCTAACTACATTGTTGTGATTAGCTGTGTTCTGGTGCCGGATTTCCCATCATTTAACACAAGCTATTCTTTCACTTTCATTTTCTCTGCTTCTGCTGATTTTTTTTAAAAATCTTGTTTTCTTTAGTTTCAACCCTGTTTTCACTGTTTCTCTGTTTTGCTGAATTCCCCTCTCTTTTATCTCTTTTCCAGGAGCGTTGTTTGGTTAATGCTGTACTGCAGACTGATACTCAAACAACTCTACTGGCAACAGATGTGTGGTGTTTTACAGCACGGTGAGAGTGTGTTCACATGTATCAGTCGCATTTTTAAAAAAATGTACACCATGCAGCTGTATTTTGATCAGGACAAACTTTTTAGCACAATATGGGTCATTCTACTATATCTTAAACCTTCATTACAGACTGTGTTTCACCACAGTCTTTTTGTAAGCATTTTTTGCGCATTTTTTCTATACTATTTTGAATCCAAAGCTGATTTTATCTTCTTTGTTTACAGGTATGGGACAGCAGAGCTTTGTCTACATCATGTCGTCCTTGTTGCTCAGCTGGTGGGTAGAGACCAGAAAGCACACAATACCTTTAGAGAATATATTTTGTAATCTTGTTTTAATTTATTTTGAAAGAGTGGTCACAGCAAATGGCACTTAAAAAACATCATGAGATACAACTTATACATATGTCCAGTAGACCTTCATATTGTAGACTTGCTATATTTTTCGGACATAGTTCAGAAGATCTGTGACATCTTAGCGCTCACCATCTTGACACCACAAGGTCACAGATGTGCCTCCATGTCTGTGACCTCTTCCTGAACACTTTCTAAAATAACTCTAAATCCTTTTAATCTCTCTCTGTAGGATTATAGGTTAGTATGGGGTCCTTCCTGTTTTCTGTGGCACCCCAGCAGAGGTGACAATTGGTGTTGTTGGACCTCGGGACACCTTTTCATATCTTGTTACGTCATTATGTCATCAGATTAAGCTGGATCCCACTTGTTTCCATACACAGTCACCTCCCTCAGTTCTTCACTTTTCCTCTATCCTGATGCCCTGGTGATTTTTACTCCTCCTGTGCCTTCACACTGACACTCACACTGTTCCTCACCTCCTCTCTGCTTCTCTCGTTTCTCCCCTAGGTGAAAGCCTGCACCACTGAGTGTTACCAGTCGGTCCACCTGGGCCTGCTGCTCAAACGCATGGTTTTCCTCATGACGCCAAACCACCAGGTCAGAAACGCTGGAAACTGAAGGGAACATTTTTACAAACTCACAAAGTTCTCCTTAGAGTGTCAACTTGCATCCAATCATTCTGACTTATAATTATTACTGTTAACAGTTTGATAATTGAAAATCACTCCAAAACAGAGTACTACCATCACATTGGACAGCTCAGTAAATACTTGTGAACATGACAATTTCAAATAAGACAAAAGATAAAGAAAACTTTGGAAAAGTGACTAATAATGAAAAGTATACTTTTCTAAGTACTTTTGTAATGCAGCTATTTGACTTGAATCTAACAAGTATGCAGTACAAACAAAGAAGTGTATAATTTGAATTTCATTTTGTTTGCCATAAAAGTTGTTTTTTCTTTAACACAAATAGAGACACTCAGAATTGAGTTCTGAAAATGCCTGTTTGGGGTCCATTATTATTATTATTATTATTATTATTATTATTATTATTATTATTATTATTATTATTATTATTGTTTTTAACAAGCTCCAAAATTAAAGTGGTATTAAGTTAAGTTTTTATTTTGTGATGACCCTTAACATTTACGGGCAATGGGCCTCACATTTATATTGTGTCACAAAAAATATCAAAATTTGGATTTGGATTTCATGTACATGTGGAGATTTTTAAAAATATTTTATATACATAAAGGCGGTACTAGGAATTAACAAAGTAGATGGTGTTTAGCTGGGTTGGGATCTCATTTGCATAAGCCACAGCATACGATTCATGATTATTTTTGATGTTGATCGAACCATTCATTGACCCTTCAAAGGCTGCACAGCATCAGCTGCATTTGTTGATTTCTCCACACATTTACTCTGTCTTACTCCTTTAAATTCACCACTACCATCCCCCAGAAAACTACCAGTCTAGAGTCAAGGTTTCTGTTTTTTAATAATGCTTATTTATTTTTATCTGTATAATAATAAAGTTGAACTTGACAAGATTATAACCCCCGATATCATTGTTTTGATTCTCCAGATGGAGCTGGTGGCGCGTTTCCCGCCCTCTGATGCGGAAAACCTTCCAGTGTGGCGACATGTCCTTCTCAGAGCTCTTTCACGTGATGCCTGTCACCGTGTAGAGACAGACATCATCAGCCTTACTCAGAAAGCTGTGACTGACTGGCAGAATGGAGGGTACAAACTAGGACAAGTGGACAAAGTGGTGAGGACAACCTTGGATATGGGCTGCAGTGCCAGTGTAATTAAAATGAATCTTCTAACAAAACTCTCACAGAATTTATGCAGTACTATCCAAGTCTCATTTGTCCAGTAATATGTACCCTACGTCCCTAACAGACCACCCTTCCTGACAGGGAACTCAGCTGAAAGTGAAACTTAGAGATGCCATCGTAGCCAGACTCCATTGACAAAAAAAGGTAATTTTACCTGACTGAATGCAAGAGCTGCTGGTCTACCGCTGCCTCGATCAATTAGTTTGTATGTGTTCTCATGTGATTTGAGTGTTTTAATAGGTTAGTTTGGCTCCACCAAAATCACACAACAACACAAACTACTGATCAAGCCAGCATTAGACCAGCAGCATACCAGCAGCTCACAAGTTCAGCCAGGTAAAATATTTGTTTCCCTAAATGGAGTCTGGCTTTAAAGAGAGCATAGATACGTTTCAATTTAAGTTCAGTTCTCTTTGGGAAGATCTGAGTATACAACTGGATAAATAAGACTTGGATAATACCGCACAAGTTATATGAGAGTTTATAAAGAAATACTGTATTTTGATACAGTTTTGCTGTTGTTAAAAGCAGACCCCTATGACTTCAGTTCATCACGAATTTGTCAGATTTTGTTCTGTTTTTAACTCCACATTTCATGAATAAGTGGGGGCTAAATGTCTGCTTTGCGCTCAAGTGAAGACGCCATAGGGCTGCAAAGATACAAGCAATTCCATTTGTAAAGTGATCAAGTGGAAAAGATTACTATTTATTTATGTAACTCTGTGGAGATGTTATACGAAATTGTGAGATCCGTGTAAAGAGTGTTAATGTCCATTTATGGTCCATTTTATCCCATGACGGTAGCCAGGAAAATGTAATGACTGTGCAGGGAGATAAAAGGGGCAGAACAAACATCAAGGCCAAGCCTGACGCATAATTTATGTTTTTGTGCACTTAGGAGAGAATGGATATTAACAACAAGTGATACTAAAAGTAAGATAAGCCTGTTCCCGTTGAAAACAGATGGCATAGATAAGACCATTAGTGACCTTTCTCCTTTGTTTGACTAAATTCCAGTGTTTATTGAAATGAGAACCAAAAAAACTCAAAGTCTTGCAGGCCATACTAGTCTCTTGTTCTTTTGACATTGCATGGATTTTTTTAAGATTTCAGTGTTGACAGCATATTTAACAATTTACAACACTAATCATTTTTTTTAATGTCAGATTGAGAAATATAGCTGTCAAAATCATATCAACTCAACTTGACTCCACCATTTGCAATGTAGAGATGGTTTAGATCATTAAAATATAGGTAGAAATTTGTCCGATATTTGTTAGTTGTGTTGGTTTTAGGATATGACATTTTGTGAAATGTACTTGATTTTTATTTTGTCTTGATACAGCCATGGCCTGTCCTTCCATTCAGCTTCAATGATAAAAACAATCTTGTGCGTCAGGGTGTTTTACAGTGTATTTTACAGTCATGTTTTCCAGCTGATATCACTTAAATTTTTGCCAGAGCGATTTATTCAAGCCAGAAAACACAATGCCAGGAAACAGGGTGGGGGAAAACTGACATGAAAAATATTCACAAATGTTTGTTTTTAAAAAGTTCCCCCTGTCTCCAGAATACAGTGCTATCAGCCCTCCTAGCGGTGGTTCGAGGGCAATCATTACCTGAGGAACAGTGTGTGTTGTCTTCAATGAGGATAATCACACAGCTCTGGTTACGAATGAGTCCGGATCAGGTGAGAACCAAATACACAAGAACACACACATAAACACAAAACAGGTGTGTTTTAAAAGCATAACTATTAACCTTGTAATGTGTCACACTGCAGGTGCAGGTGCACCTGGTGCTCCAGCGCACTCTGCAGCTGCTCCTGTCAATATCAGCCATTTTAGTGAAAAACATTGAACCTCAAGTCATTTGTCAGGTATGCTGTCAGTCACATCAAACATCTGCTTAATGAAGAAAACGTCTGCTGACATTTGCGCGTGTGTGTGTGTCCGTCCCAGGCTCTGCTGTGTGTGGATACTCTAGTGTCTCAGAAGTGTGCAGATCAGCTGCTGCTGGCTGCTCTGGAGTTCCTCTCCTCCCTGGGAAAGATCTTTGTCCCGCATGACAGCCAGGTAATGATGACCAGATGAATACGAATGAGGCCTTTGCCTTTTAGTTCCTTGCACCAAGGTCACTCAAGGACAAATATTCTATTGTTATTCTCACTGGAGGTTTCTCTAAACATCTTTGACCCTGCAAGACTCAAGACTGATTCAATGTGTTAAAAAAACAACAAAAAAAACTGGTTGAAGACAATTACAATTTAATCTGCTGTTTAAATTGTAATCTTCCCATTAACAAAACCATTGGTTTGACAGCAGGCTTGAGGTACTTGGGTTATTTTTCTGCTTTTTAACAGTGAAGTAGATGGTTGTGGATTAAGCTGTTTCATCCTTGAAAATTAAAAAGGATTGTCTGAATTTGACTGCCCCTATAAGTGCAAACCCTGTTACCAATCATTTCTGGTAACCAATGTAGTTGGTTTTCTCTTTTTCCTTTATTCATGAAGTTACCAATAATAGATTTGTGTTTTCAAGTATGAAGTTCAAAACATCTCTTTGGGTTCTTGCATCTTAAGATGTGCATTTGTCTTTTTTTTTTTTTTTTTACATTATATAAACTAAAGGAATCATTTGTTCAGAAATTATCATTCAGTATAGATACATTTGAATTTGCTGAAATACTGAAAACCACTACGTAAATATATTATGTATGATTTTCTTTTACACCAACTTTTTTGTTCCTCAGAATCAAATTTTGCCAAGACTGAGTAGCCTGTTTGGAGTCCTGTTAGCTGACAGATCCTGGCTGCTACATCAGCACGCTGTGGAGGCCTTTTCTCAGTTTGCAGAGGTACAGCAGGCACTCAAAAGCTGCTTTTAATGTTTCAGATGTTATCCTACTGTTTATACCTTGTCAATGACCTCAAATGTCATTTTGGTATTCAAGATTACAAACCACGAAGAGGTAATTTCCCAGAGTTTGTCTGTAGAAGAGACCAAGACAAAAGTGGTGAACTACCTTAGCAAGGTAAGGAGACGCTAACATTTTGGGATGAAGATCATCCTTAGATGGAGATTGATGTAAACAAGTCTACGTTTTGTTGCAGACTGTTAATGGACAGGAAGATGCAGAGTCACGACTACAGAGGCTCAAGCTGGAGATGGCAGTTATTCAGCAACACAATGAGAGGCTGGAGGACCGCAAAGAAAATGCTACCAACAAACTGGCTGCTGAAGTTGTTGCAAATTTAGAGGTCAGTATCATTATTAAGTGATATCAAAACTGCACTCACAGTCTTCCTGAATACGCATGACCACACAGTGTGTCCAAATCATCCTGGCCGGTATGACAGTAATCATAATATAATAATATTACATGTTATATTGGACTGGACATGTGAAAAGAGGGGACAGTATGTATGAAGTATATGGCTTTCAGTAGGGTAGCAATTTGCACTGACATTTTGGTTAAACCTCACTTCTGGTGACTTCCATGGCCCAGATACAGTACAAACATTATATTTTTTATAAATACATTTATAATGAACACATTTATATTGTTAATATATTATATTAATACATTTTATAATTACATTTTGTTTGTGAGATACTTGGTTCCCAATACAACGTTCCTACAGCTTAAGGCAAGTTAGATTTAAGACTTGAGACTTTTGTAATGCCTTATGGCCTTTTTTTTTTGGACATCATATTATTCTATGTCCATTGTAATTTTTTTTCAACGACATACTATTCTATGACATTTTATCATAATTTTCAACAACATACTATACTAAGACATTTTTTCATGGTTTTTGACAACATGTTATACTATGACACTTCATCATTTTTATCAACGACATACTGTACTTTGTAACTTTGCCTTTTTCCATTTTTTGAATGTCATATTATAATTATTTTCATTTTTTTGACAACATACTATTCTATGATGTTTAATCATAATTTTTTACTTACATAGTATACTATGACATCTTTTTCTGATTTTTGATGACATATTATAATAGAACATTTTTTCATGATTTTGGATGACATACAACACTATGGCCTTTTCATAATTTTTTGACAGCATACTATACTGTGAAATTTTGTCATGATTTTTGACAAGATACTATACTATGACTATTTTTCATGATATTTGATAACCTACCTCATTATGGTCTTTTTTCAAGATTTTAACGACCCACTATACTATAAAGTTTATTCATGATTTTAGAAGCTACTGTACTATCAGTTTTGGTCTTGATTTTTGACAACAGATTGTAGTATGATGTCATGGGATTTTTGACTACATATTTCCCCCTTTTTTTTGTTTTTTTTACAACTTTTGACGTCATATAATACTTTTTTTCATTTTTTACGGCTTCATATCATATCATCATCTCTGGCATTTTGTCATGATTGTTAATGCCAAACTATATTTATATTATTTTCATGATTTTTGATGGTCCATTTGTGGCTACTGTTTGTACTGCATATAATTTTCCCTCCCTTTCAGCCATGTCCAAAGAGAGCTCGGCAGGAGACCGGTGCAGAGGAGGAGTATAGCCGCTACATCCAGACAGCTGAGAGTGCTTTGAGAGCCCTTCGGGATCTCATCGAAGGTACTGCTGAAACTACTGCACCACCTCCACAGTGGCTGGGATCCAGACTACAGGAGCTCCAGACACTCATATCCCACATCAGTACAGCCAGACACACAACCTAGCTGATTTATTTACTTCATGTATTGACAAACTATTTCACCACAGTCTGGACCTCTAAAAGTCTGTGTACCTTTTGCTGCCGCCGCCGCTGCTGCTGAACGGTTTCTCTTGAGTTTTTATACCTGTCTGTTCAGTTTTGATTTATATTATTGTTTATTAAACTTGTTTGAATACAAAGAATTTTAAATTTGATTTTATTTAGCACTAGCTGAGTTATCAAAATTGTGCCATAACAAATTCCTGTGTCCCCTAGTACCCCTATCGTTTATAGGCTTCTCCTGGCTTCTTGGGTTGTCGAAGTCAAAGTCAAGTACTTGATTTCATTTGTCAAAACAAAACAGAGTCATATCTGATACGGTAAAATCTTTACTTCAGGGTTCCAGAAACCATAGGAATAGGTTATAAAAAGGCCAGCATTATTGTTTTTACTGCATCATGCTGTTAAACAAAAACCGGAGCCACTTTGAGCTCATTAACTGTCTCTGAAACTCTGCATCGTAAGGATTTAAATTTTCCAGTTGTCAAGTCTTATTGCCTGTTCAATCATTAAGAACACACAACAAAGGAATTTTTAAAGATCATTTATATAGATGAGTAAGATTGTGTATGTGCGACCATAGTACAATACAAGGTTCAAGGTATCTTAATTGTCATTTTTCTTAAATGTAGTTTAAGAAGAAATGAACATTTAAAGGTGATCCTAAATCCTGCGACATCTTTTGGCATTGAAAGAGCAGTTGAGTAGTCTCACAGCCTTGGGAAAGAAGCTGCTCCATGGTCTGGTGGTTCTGCAGCGGATACTTTTTCCAGATGGCAACAGGGTGAACAGACTGGCTGGGGTGGCTGCTGTCTTTCAGTATCCTTTGGGCTCTGCAGATACCTCACTTCACCGAGGTCACTGATGCTCTGGAGATGGGAAGCAGTGATGTTCTGGGCACCTTTAATCACCTGTTGGTGCACAAACCATACCACTTAGAAATGTTTCCAGTCAGTATGCTTTCTGTCGCTCCTCTGTAGACGTTAACCAGGATCTTGCTGTAGAATTTACCCTTCCTAAGTTTCTGTAGAAAGTAGAGCCTTTCCTGTGCTTTTTAACCTGGGTGGTGATGTGCGATGACCAAGATAGGTTATCGGTTACAGTAATTCAAAGGAACCTATAGCTGTTCACCTACTCCACCTCAGCTCCACTGATGTAGACTGGAGTGTGTGTCTTTGCCTCCGTCTTTCTAAAATCTTAAAACAACCAGCTCCTTGTTTTTTTATGGGACCCTTATTAAAAGCTCTAGGCCCCCTATCAAAAGCTTATGTTCTCCTTATGTCTGGGAGTGCATCATGGGTATAACAGTGTGAACAGGAGTAAACGACAAAGTAAATCTGTTGTAATTTAGAAACTCCCCACCCCACAACCTCAGAGACACCAACCAGCTGTCTAACCCACAGAGCCAACCCTCCTGACACATTCTTATAGCTAATCCAACTGACAGACTGTTTTCAGTGTTGTTTTCCTTCTATATTTATGACAGCTGCTTGTAAAATTCACCTGTCCAGGTTGAGATTTGAACTAATGATCTCATGTTCTGCAGGCAAGCCTCTAACTAACTGAGCTAAACCTTCAGACATTTCAACAGTGTTTTAAGTTGGACTTCAGACTCTATTCTAGGAAGTGGCCTGTAGATTTTTGTTTTGATATGAATTCATTCATTCATTTACATGAAGTTTTCATGGTTTGGTCTACAAAAAATATACTCCAAGATGACATGGAATGTATGTGCCCACTAAATGGCACTGGAGGCAGTGTCATCTAGTGGGCGCTGAAAGTACTACATCATGTGAAATAGCATTCTATGCTACGGCATGTCTTGGCAAGCTATTTTCTTCTGTTTTGAGGTGTTTTAAGCTGTTTTTGGGACGTGCCATATTTTTACATTTTTACCCCTGCTATAGCCTTGCCTTTTCGGTCATTTTTTGGACATGCTTTATTATGGTGTTTTTGGACCTCTTTGCAACATTCTATGCTATGGAGTGTCTTGGCACGCTATTTCATGCTGTTATAAGGTGTTTTAAGCTGTTTAAGGGATGTGCCATATTTGAACATTTTTAGCCTTATTATAATCTTGCCTTTTCGATCATTTTTTCGAGAATGTTTATTATAGTGTTTTTGGACGTTTTTGAAACGTTCAATGCTATGGCATGTCTTGGCATGCCCTTTTCTGCTGTTTTGCAGTGCTTTAAGCTGTTTCAGGGACATGCCATATTTTAACATGTTTAGACTTGCCTTTTTGATCATTTTTGGACATGCTTTATTATGTGGGATGTTTTTGAAACCTTCTATGCTATGATATGTCTTGGCATGCTATTTTATACTGTTTTAAGGTGTTTCAAGCTGTTTTTGGGACGTGCCATATTTTGAAATATTTAGCCTTACTATAGCCTTGCCTTTTCAGTCATTTTTGGACATGCTTTAGTTTGGTGTTTTTGGATGTTTTTGCAACATTCTATGCTAGTCAACACAACCTCAGAGACACCAACCAGCTGTCTAACCCACAGAGCCAAACCTCCTGACACATTCTTATAGCTAATCCAACTGACAGACTGTTTTCAGTGTTGTTTTCCTTCTATATTTATGACAGCTGCTTGTAAAATTCACCTGTCCAGGGTGAGATTTGAACTAATGATGTCATGTTCTGCAGGCAAGCCTCTAACCAACTGAGCTAAACCTTCAGACATTTCAACAGTGTTTTACGTTGCACTTCAGACTCTACTCTAGGAAGTGGCTTGTAGATTCTTGTTTTGATATGAATTCATTCATTCATTTACATGAAGTTTCATGGTTTGGTCTACAAAAGATATACTCCAAGATGACATGGAATGTAGGAACCCATTAAATGGCACTGGAGGCAGTGTCATCTAGTGGGCGCTGAAAGTACTACATCATGTGAAATAACGTACGCTACGGCATGTCTTGGCAAGCTATTTTCTACTGTTTTGAGGTGTTTTAATCTGTTTTTCGGACATGCCATATTTTGACATTTTTAGCCTTACTATAATCTTGCCTTTTTAATAATTTTTTCGAGAATGTTTATTATGATGTTTTGGACGTTTTTGAAACATTCTATGCTATGGCATATCTTGACACACTCTTTTCAGCTGTTTTGAGATGTTTTAAGCTGTTTGTGGAATGTGCCATGTTTTGACATTTTTAGCTTTACTGTAGCCTTGCATTTTCGTTCATTTTTTGGGTGTTTTGTTATGGTGTTTTTGGAGTATTTTGCAACATTGTATGCTATGGCATGTCTTGGCACACTTTTTTATGCTGTTTTGAAGTGTTATAAACTTTTTTTAGGACGTGTCATATTTTGACATTTTTAGCCTTACTATAGCCTTGCCTTTTTGTTCATTTTTTGGAAATGCTTTATTATGGTTATTTGGGACATTTTATCAACATTCTCTGCTATGGCGTGTCTTGGCATGCTATTTTATGCTGTGTTGATGTGTTTTACCCTGTTTGGTGGCATGTCATATTTTGACATTTGCAGCCTAACTATAGCCATGCCTTTTGATTCAATTTTTTGGACATGCTTTGTTATGGTGTTTTTTGAGTTTTGTGCAACATTGTCTGCTATGGCGTAGCTTGGCATGCTATTTTATGC
The DNA here is from genome assembly GCF_026936395.1 of Plectropomus leopardus. Taxonomy (NCBI): domain Eukaryota; kingdom Metazoa; phylum Chordata; class Actinopteri; order Perciformes; family Serranidae; genus Plectropomus; species Plectropomus leopardus. Next base: position 25,767,713 of record NC_142180.1, on the reverse strand, counting down.
TGTTTTAAGGTGTTTTCAGCTGTTTTTGGAACGTGCCATATTTTGACATTTTTAGCCTTTTCCTTTTTCAACATGCTCTATTATGGTGTTTTTGGACATTTTTTGAAACATTCTCTGCTATGGCATGTCTTGGCATGCTATTTTATGCTATGTTGACGTGTTTTAACCTGTTTGGTGGCGTGTCATATTGTGACATTTGCAGCAGCCTTACTATAGCCTTGCCTTTTCGGTCATTTTTTGGATGTTTTATTCTGGTGTTTTTTTTAGTTTTGTGCAACATTTTATGCTATGGCGCAGCTTGGCATGCTATTTCATGCTGTTTTGAGTTGTTTTTAGCTATTTTTGGGACATGCCATATTTTGAAATTTTTAGCCTTCCTATAGTCTTGCCTTTTTGGTCATTTTTTCAACATGCTTTATTATGTTGATTTTGGACGTTTTTGCAACATTGTATGCTATGGCGTAGCTTGGCACGCGATTTCATGCTGTTTTAAGTTGTTTTTAGCTGTTTTTGGGACGTGCCATATTTTGACATTTTCAGCCTTACTATAGCCTTGCCTTTTCAGTCATTTTTTCAACATGCTTTATTATGTCAATTTTGGACGTTTTTGCAACATTGTATGCTATGGTGTGTCTTGGCACGCTATTTCATGCTGTTTTGAGTTGTTTTTAGCTGTTTTTGGGATGTGCCATATTTTGACATTTTTAGCCTTACTATAGCCTTGCCTTTTTGGTCATTTTTTCAACATGCTTTATTATGTGGTTTTTGGTCGTTTTTGCAACATTGTATGCTATGGTGTATCTTGGCACGCTATTTCATGCTGTTTTAAGTTGTTTTCAGCTGTTTTTGAGACATGCCATATTTTGACATTTTTAGCCTTACTATAGCCTTGCCTTTTTGGTATTTTTTTCAATATGTTTTATTTTGTGGTTTTTGGTCGTTTTTGCAACATTGTATGCTATGGTGTATCTTGGCACGCTATTTCATGCTGTTTTAAGTTGTTTTCAGCTGTTTTTGGGACGTGCCATATTTTGATATTTTTAGCCTTACTATAGCCTTGCCTTTTTGGTCATTTTTTTCAACATGCTTTATTATGTGGTTTTTGGATGTTTTTGCAACATTGTATGATATGGCGTATCTTGGCACGCTATTTCATGCTGTTTTGAGTTGTTTTCAGCTGTTTTTGGGACGTGCCATATTTTGACATTTTTAGCCTTACTATAGCCTTGCCTTTTTGGTCATTTTTTCAACATGCTTTATTTTGTGGTTTTTTGGACGTTTTTGCAACATTGTCTGCTATGGCGTAGCTTGGCACGCTATTTTATGCTGTTTTGAGTTGTTTTTAGCAATTTTTGGGACATTCCATATCTTGACATTTTTAGCCTTACTATAGCCTTGCTTTTTCAGTCATTTTTTCAACATGCTTTATTATGTGGTTTTTGGACGTTTTTGCAACATTGTCTGCTATCGCGTAGCTTGGCACGCTATTTTATGCTGTTTTAAGGTGTTTTCAGTTGTTTTTGGGACGTGCCATATTTTGACATTTTTAGCCTTACTATAGCCTTGCCTTTTTGGTCATTTTTTCAACATGCTTTATAATGTGGTTTTTGGACGTTTTTGCAACATTGTATGCTATGGTATATCCTGGCACGCTATTTCATGCTGTTTTAAGTTGTTTTCAGCTGTTTTTGGGACATGCCATATTTTGACATTTTTAGCCTTACTATAGCCTTGCCTTTTTTGGTCATTTTTTCAATATGTTTTATAATGTGGTTTTTGGATGTTTTTGCAACATTGTCTGCTATCGCGTAGCTTGGCACGCTATTTTATGCTGTTTTAAGGTGTTTTCAGTTGTTTTTGGGACGTGCCATATTTTGACATTTGCAGCCTTACTATAGCCTTGCCTTTTCGGTCATTTTTTGGATGTTTTATTCTGGTGTTTTTTTGAGTTTTGTGCAACATTGTATGCTATGGCGTAGCTCGGCATGCTATTTCATGCTGTTTTAAGTTGTTTTCAGTTGTTTTTGGGACGTGCCATATTTTGATATTTTCAGCCTTACTATAGCCTTGCCTTTTTGGTCATTTTTTCAACATGCTTTATTATGTGGTTTTTGGACGTTTTTGCAACATTGTATGCTATGGCGTAGCTTGGCACGCTATTTCATGCTGTTTTGAGTTGTTTTTAGCTGTTTTTGGGACATTCCATATCTTGACATTTTTAGCCTTACTATAGCCTTGCCTTTTTAGTCATTTTTTCAACATGCTTCATAATGTGGTTTTTGGACGTTTTTGCAACATTGTGTGATATGGCGTATCTTGGCACACTATTTCATGCTGTTTTGAGTTGTTTTTAGCAATTTTTGGGACATTCCATATCTTGACATTTTTAGCCTTACTATAGCCTTGCCTTTTTGGTCATTTTTTCAACATGCTTTATTATGTGGTTTTTTGGACGTTTTTGCAACATTGTATGCTATGGCGTAGCTTGGCAGGCTATTTTATGCTGTTTTGAGTTGTTTTTAGCAATTTTTGGGACATTCCATATCTTGACATTTTTAGCCTTACTATAGCCTTGCTTTTTCAGTCATTTTTTCAACATGCTTTATTATGTGGTTTTTGGACGTTTTTGCAATATTGTCTGCTATCGCGTAGCTTGGCACGCTATTTTATGCTGTTTTAAAGTGTTTTCAGTTGTTTTTGGGACGTGCCATATTTTGACATTTTTAGCCTTACTATAGCCTTGCCTTTTTGGTCATTTTTTCAACATGCTTTTTTTTGTGGTTTTTGGACGTTTTTGCAAAATTGTCTGCTATGGCATAGCTTGGCACGCTATTTCATGCTGTTTTGAGTTGTTTTTAGCTGTTTTTGGGACATGCCATATTTTGACATTTTTAGCCTTACTATAGCCTTGCCTTTTTGGTCATTTTTTCAACATGCTTTATTATGTGGTTTTTGGTCGTTTTTGCAACATTGTATGCTATGGCGTATCTTGGCACGCTATTTTATGCTGTTTTAAGTTGTTTTCAGTTATTTTTGGGACATGCCATGTTTTGACATTTTTTGCCTTACTATAGCCTTGCCTTTTTGGTCATTTTTTCAACATGCTTTATTATGTCGATTTTGGACGTTTTTGCAACATTGTACGCTATGGTGTGTCTTGGCACTGTATTTTATACTGTTTTGAGGTGTTTTCAGTTGTTTTTGGGACGTGCCATATTTTGACATTTTTAGCCTTACTATAGCCTTGCCTTTTCTAGTCATTTTTTCAACATGCTTTATTATGTGGTTTTTTGACGTTTTTGCAACATTGTCTGCTGTGGCATAGCTTGGCACGCTATTTCATGCTGTTTTGAGTTGTTTTTAGCTGTTTTTGGGACATGCCATATTTTGACATTTTTAGCCTTACTATAGCCTTGCCTTTTTGGTCATTTTTTCAACATGCTTTATTATGTCGATTTTGGACGTTTTTGCAACATTGTATGCTATGGCGTATCTTGGCACTGTATTTTATACTGTTTTAAGGTGTTTTCAGTTGTTTTTGGGACATGCCATATTTTGACATTTTTAGCCTTACTATAGCCTTGCCTTTTTGGTCATTTTTTCAACATGCTTTATTATGTGGTTTTTGGACGTTTTTGCAACATTGTATGCTATGGCGTAGCTTGGCACGCTATTTCATGCTGTTTTGAGTTGTTTTTACCTGTTTTTGGGACGTGCCATATTTTGACATTTTTAGCCTTACTATAGCCTTGCCTTTTTGGTATTTTTTTCAATATGTTTTATTTTGTGGTTTTTGGACGTTTTTGCAACATTGTATGCTATGGCATAGCTTGGCACACTATTTTTTGCTGTTTTAAGTTGTTTTCAGTTGTTTTTGGGACGTGCCATATTTTGATATTTTCAGCCTTACTATAGCCTTGCCTTTTTGGTCATTTTTTCAACATGCTTTATTATGTGGTTTTTGGACGTTTTTGCAACATTGTATGCTATGGCGTAGCTTGGCACGCTATTTCATGCTGTTTTGAGTTGTTTTTAGCTGTTTTTGGGACATGCCATATTTTGACATTTTTAGCCTTACTATAGCCTTGCCTTTTTGGTCATTTTTTCAACATGCTTTTTTATGTGGTTTTTGGTCGTTTTTGCAACATTGTATGCTATGGCGTATCTTGGCACACTATTTTATGCTGTTTTAAGCTGTTTTCAGTTATTTTTGGGACGTGCCATATTTTGACATTTTTTGCCTTACTATAGCCTTGCCTTTTTGGTCATTTTTTCAACATGCTTTATTATGTCGATTTTGGACGTTTTTGCAACATTGTATGCTATGGCGTATCTTGGCACTGTATTTTATACTGTTTTAAGGTGTTTTCAGTTGTTTTTGGGACGTGCCATATTTTGACATTTTTAGCCTTACTATAGCCTTGCCTTTTTGGTCATTTTTTCAACATGCTTTATTATGTGGTTTTTGGACGTTTTTGCAACATTGTATGCTATGGCGTAGCTTGGCACGCTATTTCATGCTGTTTTGAGTTGTTTTTAGCTGTTTTTGGGACGTGCCATATTTTGACATTTTTAGCCTTACTATAGCCTTGCCTTTTTGGTCATTTTTTCAACATGCTTTATTATGTGGTTTTTTGACGTTTTTGCAACATTGTCTGCTATGGCATAGCTTGGCACACTATTTTATGCTGTTTTAAGTTGTTTTCAGTTGTTTTTGGGACGTGCCATATTTTGATATTTTCAGCCTTACTATAGCCTTGCCTTTTTGGTCATTTTTTCAACATGCTTTTTTTTGTGGTTTTTGGACGTTTTTGCAACATTGTATGCTATGGCTTATCTTGGCACGCTATTTTATGCTGTTTTAAGGTGTTTTCAGTTGTTTTTGGGACATGCCATATTTTGACATTTTTAGCCTTACTATAGCCTTGCCTTTTTGGTCATTTTTTCAACATGCTTTATTATGTGGTTTTTGGACGTTTTTGCAACATTGTATGCTATGGCGTAGCTTGGCACACTATTTCATGCTGTTTTGAGTTGTTTTTACCTGTTTTTGGGACGTGCCATATTTTGACATTTTTAGCCTTACTATAGCCTTGCCTTTTTGGTAATTTTTTCAACATGCTTTATTATGTGGTTTTTTGACGTTTTTGCAACATTGTCTGCTATGGCATAGCTTGGCATGCTATTTTATGCTGTTGTAAGGTGTTTTCAGTTGTTTTTGGGACGTGCCATATTTTGATATTTTCAGCCTTACTATAGCCTTGCCATTTTGGTCATTTTTTCAACATGCTTTTTTTTGTGGTTTTTGGACGTTTTTGCAAAATTGTCTGTTATGCGCTGTCTCTGCACGCTATTTCATGCTGTTTTGAGTTGTTTTTACCTGTTTTAGGGACATGCCATATTTTGACATTTTCAGCCTTACTATAGCCTTGCCTTTTCGGTAATTTTTTCAACATGCTTTTTTATGTGCTTTTTGGACGTTTTTGCAACATTGCATGCAATAGCATGTCTTGGTACGCTATTTTATGCTGTTTTAAGCTGTTTTCAGTTGTTTTTGGGACATGCCATATTTTGACATTTTTAGCCTTACTATAGCCTTGCCTTTTTGGTCATTTTTTCAACATGCTTTATTATGTGGTTTTTGGACGTTTTTGCAACATTGTATGCTATGGCGTAGCTTGGCACGCTATTTTATGCTGTTTAAAGGTGTTTTCAGTTGTTTTTGGGACGTGCCAAATTTTGACATTTTTGGCCTTACTATAGCCTTGCCTTTTTGGTCATTTTTTCAACATGCTTTATTTTGTGTTTTTTGGTCATTTTTGCAACATTGTATGCTATGGCGTATCTTGGCACGCTATTTTATGCTGTTTAAAGGTGTTTTCAGTTGTTTTTGGGACGTGCCATATTTTGACATTTTTGGCCTTACTATAGCCTTGCCTTTTTGGTCATTTTTTCAACATGCTTTTTTATGTGGTTTTTGGTCGTTTTTGCAACATTGTATGCTATGGCGTATCTTGGCACTGTATTTTATGCTGTTTTAAGGTGTTTTCAGTTGTTTTTGGGACATGCCATATTTTGACATTTTTAGCCTTACTATAGCCTTGCCTTTTTGGTCATTTTTTCAACATGCTTTATTATGTGGTTTTTGGACGTTTTTGCAACATTGTATGCTATGGCGTAGCTTGGCACGCTATTTTATGCTGTTTAAAGGTGTTTTCAGTTGTTTTTGGGACGTGCCAAATTTTGACATTTTTGGCCTTACTATAGCCTTGCCTTTTTGGTCATTTTTTCAACATGCTTTTTTATGTGGTTTTTGGTCGTTTTTGCAACATTGTATGCTATGGCGTATCTTGGCACTGTATTTTATGCTGTTTTAAGGTGTTTTCAGTTGTTTTTGGGACATGCCATATTTTGACATTTTTAGCCTTACTATAGCCTTGCCTTTTTGGTAATTTTTTCAACATGCTTTATTTTGTGTTTTTTGGTCATTTTTGCAACATTGTATGCTATGGCGTATCTTGGCACGCTATTTTATGCTGTTTAAAGGTGTTTTCAGTTGTTTTTGGGACGTGCCATATTTTGACATTTTTGGCCTTACTATAGCCTTGCCTTTTTGGTCATTTTTTCAACATGCTTTTTTATGTGGTTTTTGGTCGTTTTTGCAACATTGTATGCTATGGCGTATCTTGGCACTGTATTTTATGCTGTTTTAAGGTGTTTTCAGTTGTTTTTGGGACATGCCATATTTTGACATTTTTAGCCTTACTATAGCCTTGCCTTTTTGGTCATTTTTTCAACATGCTTTATTATGTGGTTTTTGGACGTTTTTGCAACATTGTATGCTATGGCGTAGCTTGGCACGCTATTTTATGCTGTTTAAAGGTGTTTTCAGTTGTTTTTGGGACGTGCCAAATTTTGACATTTTTGGCCTTACTATAGCCTTGCCTTTTTGGTAATTTTTTCAACATGCTTTATTTTGTGTTTTTTGGTCATTTTTGCAACATTGTATGCTATGGCGTATCTTGGCACGCTATTTTATGCTGTTTAAAGGTGTTTTCAGTTGTTTTTGGGACATGCCATATTTTGACATTTTTGGCCTTACTATAGCCTTGCCTTTTTGGTCATTTTTTCAACATGCTTTTTTATGTGGTTTTTGGTCGTTTTTGCAACATTGTATGCTATGGCGTATCTTGGCACTGTATTTTATGCTGTTTTAAGGTGTTTTCAGTTGTTTTTGGGACATGCCATATTTTGACATTTTTAGCCTTACTATAGCCTTGCCTTTTTGGTCATTTTTTCAACATGCTTTATTATGTGGTTTTTGGACGTTTTTGCAACATTGTATGCTATGGCGTATCTTGGCACGCTATTTTATGCTGTTTTAAGGTGTTTTCAGTTGTTTTTGGGACGTGCCAAAATTTGACATTTTTGGCCTTACTATAGCCTTGCCTTTTTGGTCATTTTTTCAACATGCTTTTTTATGTGGTTTTTGGTCGTTTTTGCAACATTGTATGCTATGGCGTATCTTGGCACTGTATTTTATGCTGTTTTAAGGTGTTTTCAGTTGTTTTTGGGACATGCCATATTTTGACATTTTTAGCCTTACTATAGCCTTGCCTTTTTGGTCATTTTTTCAACATGCTTTATTTTGTGTTTTTTGGTCATTTTTGCAACATTGTATGCTATGGCGTATCTTGGCACGCTATTTTATGCTGTTTAAAGGTGTTTTCAGTTGTTTTTGGGACGTGCCATATTTTGACATTTTTAGCCTTACTATAGCCTTGCCTTTTTGGTCATTTTTTCAACATGCTTTTTTATGTGGTTTTTGGTCGTTTTTGCAACATTGTATGCTATGGCGTATCTTGGCACTGTATTTTATGCTGTTTTAAGGTGTTTTCAGTTGTTTTTGGGACATGCCATATTTTGACATTTTTAGCCTTACTATAGCCTTGCCTTTTTGGTCATTTTTTCAACATGCTTTATTATGTGGTTTTTGGACGTTTTTGCAACATTGTATGCTATGGCGTAGCTTGGCACGCTATTTCATGCTGTTTTGAGTTGTTTTTAACTGTTATTGGGACATGCCATATTTTGACATTTTTTGCCTTACTATAGCCTTGCCTTTTTGGTAATTTTTTCAACATGCTTTATTATGTCGATTTTGGACGTTTTTGCAACATTGTATGCTATGGTGTGTCTTGGCACTGTATTTTATACTGTTTTAAGGTGTTTTCAGTTGTTTTTGGGACATGCCATATTTTGACATTTTTAGCCTTACTATAGCCTTGCCTTTTTGGTCATTTTTTCAACATGCTTTTTTATGTGGTTTTTGGTCGTTTTTGCAACATTGTATGCTATGGCGTATCTTGGCACTGTATTTTATACTGTTTTAAGGTGTTTTCAGTTGTTTTTGGGACGTGCCATATTTTAACATTTTTAGCCTTACTATAGCCTTGCCTTTTTGGTCATTTTTTCAACATGCTTTATTATGTGGTTTTTGCACGTTTTTGCAACATTGTATGCTATGGCGTAGCTTAGCACGCTATTTCATGCTGCTTTGAGTTGTTTTTACCTGATTTTGGGACGTGCCATATTTTGACATTTTTAGCCTTACTATAGCCTTGCCTTTTTGGTCATTTTTTCAACATGCTTTATTATGTCGATTTTGGACGTTTTTGCAACATTGTATGCTATGGCGTATCTTGGCACTGTATTTTATACTGTTTTAAGGTGTTTTCAGTTGTTTTTGGGACATGCCATATTTTGACAGTTTTAGCCTTACTATAGCCTTGCCTTTTTGGTCATTTTTTCAACATGCTTTATTATGTGGTTTTTGGACGTTTTTGCAACATTGTATGCTATGGCGTAGCTTGGCACGCTATTTCATGCTGTTTTGAGTTGTTTTTACCTGTTTTTGGGACATGCCATATTTTGACATTTTTAGCCTTACTATAGCCTTGCCTTTTTGGTCATTTTTTCAACATGCTTTTTTATGTGGTTTTTGGTCGTTTTTGCAACATTGTATGCTATGGCGTATCTTGGCACGCTATTTTATGCTGTTTTAAGCTGTTTTCAGTTATTTTTGGGACGTGCCATATTTTGACATTTTTAGCCTTACTATAGCCTTGCCTTTTTGGTCATTTTTTCAACATGCTTTATTATGTGGTTTTTGGACGTTTTTGCAACATTGTATGCTATGGCGTAGCTTGGCACGCTATTTTATGCTGTTTAAAGGTGTTTTCAGTTGTTTTTGGGACGTGCCAAATTTTGACATTTTTGGCCTTACTATAACCTTGCCTTTTTGGTCATTTTTTCAACATGCTTTTTATGTGGTTTTTGGTCGTTTTGCAACATTGTATGCTATAGGCGTATCTTGGCACTGTATTTTATGCTGTTTTAAGGTGTTTTCAGTTGTTTTTGGGACATGCCATATTTTGACATTTTTAGCCTTACTATAGCCTTGCCTTTTTGGTCATTTTTTCAACATGCTTTATTATGGGGTTTTTGGACGTTTTTGCAACATTGTATGCTATGGCGTAGCTTGGCACGCTATTTTATGCTGTTTAAAGGTGTTTTCAGTTGTTTTTGGGACGTGCCAAATTTTGACATTTTTGGCCTTACTATAGCCTTGCCTTTTTGGTCATTTTTTCAACATGCTTTTTTATGTGGTTTTTGGTCGTTTTTGCAACATTGTATGCTATGGCGTATCTTGGCACTGTATTTTATGCTGTTTTAAGGTGTTTTCAATTGTTTTTGGGACATGCCATATTTTTACATTTTTAGCCTTACTATAGCCTTGCCTTTTTGGTCATTTTTTCAACATGCTTTATTATGGGGTTTTTGGGCGTTTTTGCAACATTGTCTGCTATCGTGTAGCTTGGCACGCTATTTTATGCTGTTTTGAGTTGTTTTCAGTTGTTTTTGGGACGTGCCATGTTTTGACATTTTTAGCCTTACTATAGCCTTGCCTTTTCGTTAATTTTTTCAACATGCTTTATAATGTGGTTTTGGTCGTTTTGCAACATTGTATGCTATGCCGTATCTTGGCACTGTATTTTATGCTGTTTTAAGGTGTTTTCAGTTGTTTTTGGGACATGCCATATTTTGACATTTTTAGCCTTACTATAGCCTTGCCTTTTTGGTCATTTTTTCAACATGCTTTATTTTGTGTTTTTTGGTCATTTTTGCAACATTGTATGCTATGGCGTATCTTGGCACGCTATTTTATGCTGTTTAAAGGTGTTTTCAGTTGTTTTTGGGACGTGCCATATTTTGACATTTTTAGCCTTACTATAGCCTTGCCTTTTTGGTCATTTTTTCAACATGCTTTTTTATGTGGTTTTTGGTCGTTTTTGCAACATTGTATGCTATGGCGTATCTTGGCACTGTATTTTATGCTGTTTTAAGGTGTTTTCAATTGTTTTTGGGACATGCCATATTTTGACATTTTTAGCCTTACTATAGCCTTGCCTTTTTGGTCATTTTTTCAACATGCTTTATTATGTGGTTTTTGGACGTTTTTGCAACATTGTATGCTATGGCGTAGCTTGGCACGCTATTTCATGCTGTTTTGAGTTGTTTTTAACTGTTATTGGGACATGCCATATTTTGACATTTTTTGCCTTACTATAGCCTTGCCTTTTTGGTAATTTTTTCAACATGCTTTATTATGTCGATTTTGGACGTTTTTGCAACATTGTATGCTATGGTGTGTCTTGGCACTGTATTTTATACTGTTTTAAGGTGTTTTCAGTTGTTTTTGGGACGTGCCATATTTTGACATTTTTAGCCTTACTATAGCCTTGCCTTTTTGGTCATTTTTTCAACATGCTTTTTTATGTGGTTTTTGGTCGTTTTTGCAACATTGTATGCTATGGCGTATCTTGGCACTGTATTTTATACTGTTTTAAGGTGTTTTCAGTTGTTTTTGGGACGTGCCATATTTTGACATTTTTAGCCTTACTATAGCCTTGCCTTTTGGTCATTTTTCAACATGCTTTTTTATGTGGTTTTTGGTCGTTTTTGCAACATTGTATGCTATGGCGTATCTTGGCACTGTATTTTATGCTGTTTTAAGGTGTTTTCAATTGTTTTTGGGACATGCCATATTTTGACATTTTTAGCCTTACTATAGCCTTGCCTTTTTGGTCATTTTTTCAACATGCTTTATTATGGGGTTTTTGGACGTTTTTGCAACATTGTATGCTATGGCGTAGCTTGGCACGCTATTTTATGCTGTTTAAAGGTGTTTTCAGTTGTTTTTGGGACGTGCCAAATTTTGACATTTTTGGCCTTACTATAGCCTTGCCTTTTTGGTAATTTTTTCAACATGCTTTATTTTGTGTTTTTTGGTCATTTTTGCAACATTGTATGCTATGGCGTATCTTGGCACGCTATTTTATGCTGTTTAAAGGTGTTTTCAGTTGTTTTTGGGACGTGCCATATTTTGACATTTTTGGCCTTACTATAGCCTTGCCTTTTTGGTCATTTTTTCAACATGCTTTTTTATGTGGTTTTTGGTCGTTTTGCAACATTGTATGCTATGGCGTATCTTGGCACTGTATTTTATGCTGTTTTAAAGGTGTTTTCAGTTGTTTTGGGACATGCCATATTTTGACATTTTAGCCTTACTATAGCCTTGCCTTTTTGGTCATTTTTCAACATGCTTTATTATGTGGTTTTTGGACGTTTTTGCAACATTGTATGCTATGGCGTATCTTGGCACGCTATTTTATGCTGTTTAAAGGTGTTTTCAGTTGTTTTTGGGACGTGCCAAAATTTGACATTTTTGGCCTTACTATAGCCTTGCCTTTTTGGTCATTTTTTCAACATGCTTTTTTATGTGGTTTTGAGTCGTTTTGCAACATTGTATGCTATGGCGTATCTTGGCACTGTATTTTATGCTGTTTTAAGGTGTTTTCAGTTGTTTTTGGGACATGCCATATTTTGACATTTTTAGCCTTACTATAGCCTTGCCTTTTTGGTCATTTTTTCAACATGCTTTATTTTGTGTTTTTGGTCATTTTGCAACATTGTATGCTATGGCGTATCTTGTACGCTATTTTATGCTGTTTAAAGGTGTTTTCAGTTGTTTTTGGGACGTGCCATATTTTGACATTTTTAGCCTTACTATAGCCTTGCCTTTTTGGTCATTTTTTCAACATGCTTTATTATGTGGTTTTTGGTCGTTTTTGCAACATTGTATGCTATGGCGTATCTTGGCACTGTATTTTATGCTGTTTTAAGGTGTTTTCAATTGTTTTTGGGACATGCCATATTTTGACATTTTTAGCCTTACTATAGCCTTGCCTTTTTGGTCATTTTTTCAACATGCTTTATTATGTGGTTTTTGGACGTTTTTGCAACATTGTATGCTATGGCGTAGCTTGGCACGCTATTTCATGCTGTTTTGAGTTGTTTTTAACTGTTATTGGGACATGCCATATTTTGACATTTTTGCCTTACTATAGCCTTGCCTTTTTGGTAATTTTTCAACATGCTTTATTATGTCGATTTTGGTCGTTTTTGCAACATTGTATGCTATGGTGTGTCTTGGCACTGTATTTTATACTGTTTTAAGGTGTTTTCAGTTGTTTTTGGGACGTGCCATATTTTGACATTTTTAGCCTTACTATAGCCTTGCCTTTTTGGTCATTTTTTCAACATGCTTTTTTATGTGGTTTTTGGTCGTTTTTGCAACATTGTATGCTATGGCGTATCTTGGCACTGTATTTTATGCTGTTTTAAGGTGTTTTCAGTTGTTTTTGGGACGTGCCATATTTTGACATTTTTAGCCTTACTATAGCCTTGCCTTTTTGGTCATTTTTTCAACATGCTTTATTATGTGGTTTTTGCACGTTTTTGCAACATTGTATGCTATGGCGTAGCTTGGCACGCTATTTCATGCTGCTTTGAGTTGTTTTTACCTGTTTTTGGGACGTGCCATATTTTGACATTTTTAGCCTTACTATAGCCTTGCCTTTTTGGTCATTTTTTCAACATGCTTTATTATGTGGTTTTTGGTCGTTTTTGCAACATTGTATGCTATGGCGTATCTTGGCACTGTATTTTATGCTGTTTTAAGGTGTTTTCAGTTGTTTTGGGACATGCCATATTTTGACATTTTAGCCTTACTATAGCCTTGCCTTTTGGTCATTTTTCAACATGCTTTATTATGTGGTTTTTGGACGTTTTTGCAACATTGTATGCTATGGCGTAGCTTGGCACGCTATTTCATGCTGTTTTGAGTTGTTTTTAACTGTTATTGGGACATGCCATATTTTGACATTTTTTGCCTTACTATAGCCTTGCCTTTTTGGTAATTTTTTCAACATGCTTTATTATGTCGATTTTGGACGTTTTTGCAACATTGTATGCTATGGTGTGTCTTGGCACTGTATTTTATACTGTTTTAAGGTGTTTTCAGTTGTTTTTGGGACGTGCCATATTTTGACATTTTTAGCCTTACTATAGCCTTGCCTTTTTGGTCATTTTTTCAACATGCTTTTTTATGTGGTTTTTGGTCGTTTTTGCAACATTGTATGCTATGGCGTATCTTGGCACTGTATTTTATACTGTTTTAAGGTGTTTTCAGTTGTTTTGGGACGTGCCATATTTTGACATTTTAGCCTTACTATAGCCTTGCCTTTTGGTCATTTTTTCAACATGCTTTATTATGTGGTTTTTGCACGTTTTTGCAACATTGTATGCTATGGCGTAGCTTGGCACGCTATTTCATGCTGCTTTGAGTTGTTTTTACCTGTTTTTGGGACGTGCCATATTTTGACATTTTTAGCCTTACTATAGCCTTGCCTTTTTGGTCATTTTTTCAACATGCTTTATTATGTGGTTTTTTGACGTTTTTGCAACATTGTCTGCTATGGCGTATCTTGGCACTGTATTTTATACTGTTTTAAGGTGTTTTCAGTTGTTTTTGGGACGTGCCATATTTTGACATTTTTAGCCTTACTATAGCCTTGCCTTTTTGGTAATTTTTTCAACATGCTTTATTATGTCGATTTTGGACGTTTTTGCAACATTGTATGCTATGGCGTATCTTGGCACTGTATTTTATACTGTTTTAAGGTGTTTTCAGTTGTTTTTGGGACATGCCATATTTTGACAGTTTTAGCCTTACTATAGCCTTGCCTTTTTGGTCATTTTTTCAACATGCTTTATTATGTGGTTTTTGGACGTTTTTGCAACATTGTATGCTATGGCGTAGCTTGGCACGCTATTTCATGCTGTTTTGAGTTGTTTTTAGCTGTTTTTGGGACATGCCATATTTTGACATTTTTAGCCTTACTATAGCCTTGCCATTTTGGTAATTTTTTCAACATGCTTTTTTATGTGGTTTTTGGACGTTTTTGCAAAATTGTCTGTTATGCGCTGTCTCTGCAAGCTATTTCATGCTGTTTTGAGTTGTTTTTACCTGTTTTTGGGACATGCCATATTTTGACATTTTCAGCCTTACTATAGCCTTGCCTTTTTGGTCATTTTTTCAACATGCTTTATTTTGTGTTTTTTGGTCTTTTTTGCAACATTGTATGCTATGGCGTATCTTGGCACGCTATTTTATGCTGTTTAAAGGTGTTTTCAGTTGTTTTTGGGACGTGCCATATTTTGACATTTTTGGCCTTACTATAGCCTTGCCTTTTTGGTCATTTTTTCAACATGCTTTATTATGTCGATTTTGGACGTTTTTGCAACATTGTATGCTATGGCGTATCTTGGCACTGTATTTTATACTGTTTTAAGGTGTTTTCAGTTGTTTTTGGGACATGCCATATTTTGACATTTTTAGCCTTACTATAGCCTTGCCTTTTTGGTCATTTTTTCAACATGCTTTATTATGTGGTTTTTGGACGTTTTTGCAACATTGTATGCTATGGCGTAGCTTGGCACGCTATTTCATGCTGTTTTGAGTTTTTTTTACCTGTTTTTGGGACGTGCCATATTTTGACATTTTTAGCCTTACTATAGCCTTGCCTTTTTGGTATTTTTTTCAATATGTTTTATTTTGTGGTTTTTGGACGTTTTTGCAACATTGTATGCTATGGCATAGCTTGGCACACTATTTTATGCTGTTTTAAGTTGTTTTCAGTTGTTTTTGGGACGTGCCATATTTTGATATTTTCAGCCTTACTATAGCCTTGCCTTTTTGGTCATTTTTTCAACATGCTTTTTTTTGTGGTTTTTAGACGTTTTTGCAACATTGTATGCTATGGTGTGTCTTGGCACGCTATTTCATGCTGTTTTGAGTTGTTTTTACCTGTTTTTGGGACATGCCATATTTTGACATTTTTAGCCTTACTATAGCCTTGCCTTTTTGGTCATTTTTTCAACATGCTTTTTTATGTGGTTTTTGGTCGTTTTTGCAACATTGTATGCTATGGCGTAGCTTGGCACGCTATTTCATGCTGTTTTGAGTTGTTTTTAGCTGTTTTTGGGACATGCCATATTTTGACATTTTTAGCCTTACTATAGCCTTGCCTTTTTGGTAATTTTTTCAACATGCTTTATTATGTCGATTTTGGACGTTTTTGCAACATTGTATGCTATGGCGTATCTTGGCACTGTATTTTATACTGTTTTAAGGTGTTTTCAGTTGTTTTTGGGACGTGCCATATTTTGACATTTTTAGCCTTACTATAGCCTTGCCTTTTTGGTAATTTTTTCAACATGCTTTATTATGTCGATTTTGGACGTTTTTGCAACATTGTATGCTATGGCGTATCTTGGCACTGTATTTTATACTGTTTTAAGGTGTTTTCAGTTGTTTTTGGGACGTGCCATATTTTGACATTTTTAGCCTTACTATAGCCTTGCCATTTTGGTCATTTTTTCAACATGCTTTTTTTTGTGGTTTTTGGACGTTTTTGCAAAATTGTCTGTTATGCGCTGTCTCTGCAAGCTATTTCATGCTGTTTTGAGTTGTTTTTACCTGTTTTTGGGACATGCCATATTTTGACATTTTCAGCCTTACTATAGCCTTGCCTTTTTGGTCATTTTTTCAACATGCTTTATTTTGTGTTTTTTGGTCATTTTTGCAACATTGTATGCTATGGCGTATCTTGGCACGCTATTTTATGCTGTTTAAAGGTGTTTTCAGTTGTTTTTGGGACGTGCCATATTTTGACATTTTTGGCCTTACTATAGCCTTGCCTTTTTGGTCATTTTTTCAACATGCTTTATTATGTCGATTTTGGACGTTTTTGCAACATTGTATGCTATGGCGTATCTTGGCACTGTATTTTATACTGTTTTAAGGTGTTTTCAGTTGTTTTTGGGACGTGTCATATTTTGACATTTTTTGCCTTACTATAGCCTTGCCTTTTTGGTCATTTTTTCAACATGCTTTATTATGTGGTATTTGGACGTTTTTGCAACATTGTATGCTATGGCGTAGCTTGGCACGCTATTTCATGCTGTTTTGAGTTGTTTTTACCTGTTTTTGGGACGTGCCATATTTTGACATTTTTAGCCTTACTATAGCCTTGCCTTTTTGGTAATTTTTTCAACATGCTTTATTATGTGGTTTTTTGACGTTTTTGCAACATTGTCTGCTATGGCATAGCTTGGCACGCTATTTTATGCTGTTTTAAGTTGTTTTCAGTTGTTTTTGGGACGTGCCATATTTTGATATTTTCGGCCTTACTATAGCCTTGCCATTTTGGTCATTTTTTCAACATGCTTTTTTATGTGGTTTTTGTTTGTTTTTGCAACATTGTATGCTATGGCGTATCTTGGCACGCTATTTTATGCTGTTTTAAGTTGTTTTCAGTTGTTTTTGGGACGTGCCATATTTTGATATTTTCAGCCTTACTATAGCCTTGCCTTTTTCGTCATTTTTTCAACATGCTTTATTATGTCGATTTTGGACGTTTTTGCAACATTGTCTGCTATGCTCTGTCTTGGCACGCTATTTCATGCTGTTGTAAGGTGTTTTCAGTTGTTTTTGGGACGTGCCATATTTTGACATTTTCAGCCTTACTATAGCCTTGCCTTTTTGGTCATTTTTTCAACATGCTTTATTTTGTGGTTTTTGGTCATTTTTGCAACATTGTATGCTATGGCGTATCTTGGCACGCTATTTTATGCTGTTTTAAGCTGTTTTCAGTTATTTTTGGGACATGCCATATTTTGACATTTTTAGCCTTACTATAGCCTTGCCTTTTTGGTCATTTTTTCAACATGCTTTATTATGTCGATTTTGGACGTTTTTGCAACATTGTATGCTATGGCGTATCTTGGCACTGTATTTTATACTGTTTTAAGGTGTTTTCAGTTGTTTTTGGGACGTGCCATATTTTGACATTTTTAGCCTTACTATAGCCTTGCCTTTTTGGTCATTTTTTCAACATGCTTTATTATGTGGTTTTTGGACGTTTTTGCAACATTGTATGCTATGGCGTAGCTTGGCACGCTATTTCATGCTGTTTTGAGTTGTTTTTACCTGTTTTTGGGACGTGCCATATTTTGACATTTTTAGCCTTACTATAGCCTTGCCTTTTTGGTCATTTTTTCAACATGCTTTATTATGTGGTTTTTTGACGTTTTTGCAACATTGTCTGCTATGGCATAGCTTGGCACACTATTTTATGCTGTTTTAAGTTGTTTTCAGTTGTTTTTGGGACGTGCCATATTTTGATATTTTCAGCCTTACTATAGCCTTGCCTTTTTGGTAATTTTTTCAACATGCTTTTTTTGTGGTTTTTGGATGTTTTTGCAACATTGTATGCTATGGTGTGTCTTGGCACGCTATTTCATGCTGTTTTGAGTTGTTTTTACCTGTTTTTGGGACATGCCATATTTTGACATTTTTAGCCTTACTATAGCCTTGCCTTTTTGGTCATTTTTTCAACATGCTTTACTATGTCGATTTTGGACGTTTTTGCAACATTGTATGCTATGGCGTATCTTGGCACTGTATTTTATACTGTTTTAAGGTGTTTTCAGTTGTTTTTGGGACGTGCCATATTTTGACATTTTTAGCCTTACTATAGCCTTGCCTTTTTGGTCATTTTTTCAACATGCTTTTTTATGTGGTTTTTGGTCGTTTTTGCAACATTGTATGCTATGGCGTATCTTGGCACGCTATTTTATGCTGTTTTAAGCTGTTTTCAGTTATTTTTGGGACATGCCATATTTTGACATTTTTTGCCTTACTATAGCCTTGCCTTTTTGGTAATTTTTTCAACATGCTTTATTATGTCGATTTTGGACGTTTTTGCAACATTGTATGCTATGGCGTATCTTGGCACTGTATTTTATACTGTTTTAAGGTGTTTTCAGTTGTTTTTGGGACGTGCCATATTTTGACATTTTTAGCCTTACTATAGCCTTGCCATTTTGGTCATTTTTTCAACATGCTTTTTTTTGTGGTTTTTGGACGTTTTTGCAAAATTGTCTGTTATGCGCTGTCTCTGCACGCTATTTCATGCTGTTTTGAGTTGTTTTTACCTGTTTTTGGGACATGCCATATTTTGACATTTTTAGCCTTACTATAGCCTTGCCTTTTTGGTAATTTTTTCAACATGCTTTATTATGTGGTTTTTTGTCGTTTTTTCAACATTGTCTGCTATGGCATAGCTTGGCACGCTATTTTATGCTGTTTTAAGCTGTTTTCAGTTATTTTTGGGACATGCCATATTTTGACATTTTTTGCCTTACTATAGCCTTGCCTTTTTGGTCATTTTTTCAACATGCTTTATTATGTCGATTTTGGACGTTTTTGCAACATTGTATGCTATGGCGTATCTTGGCACTGTATTTTATACTGTTTTAAGGTGTTTTCAGTTGTTTTTTGGGACGTGTCATATTTTGACATTTTTTGCCTTACTATAGCCTTGCCATTTTGGTCATTTTTTCAACATGCTTTTTTTTGTGGTTTTTGGACGTTTTTGCAACATTGTCTGTTATGCGTGTCTCTACGCTATTTCATGCTGTTTTGAGTTGTTTTTACCTGTTTTTGGGACATGCCATATTTTGACATTTTCAGCCTTACTATAGCCTTGCCTTTTTGGTAATTTTTTCAACATGCTTTATTTTGTGTTTTTTGGTCATTTTTGCAACATTGTATGCTATGGCGTATCTTGGCACGCTATTTTATGCTGTTTAAAGGTGTTTTCAGTTGTTTTTGGGACGTGCCATATTTTGACATTTTGGCCTTACTATAGCCTTGCCTTTTTGGTCATTTTTCAACATGCTTTATTATATATATCGATTTTGGGCGTTTTGCAACATTGTATGCTATGGCGTATCTTGGCACTGTATTTTATACTGTTTTAAGGTGTTTTCAGTTGTTTTTGGGACGTGTCATATTTTGACATTTTTTGCCTTACTATAGCCTTGCCTTTTTGGTCATTTTTTCAACATGCTTTATTATGTGGTATTTGGACGTTTTTGCAACATTGTATGCTATGGCGTAGCTTGGCACGCTATTTCATGCTGTTTTGAGTTGTTTTTACCTGTTTTTGGGACGTGCCATATTTTGACATTTTTAGCCTTACTATAGCCTTGCCTTTTTGGTCATTTTTTCAACATGCTTTATTATGTGGTTTTGGCGTTTTGCAACATTGTCTGCTATGGCATAGCTTGGCACGATATTTTATGCTGTTTTAAGTTGTTTTCAGTTGTTTTTGGGACGTGCCATATTTTGACATTTTTAGCCTTACTATAGCCTTGCCTTTTTGGTCATTTTTTCAACATGCTTTATTATGTGGTTTTTGTTTGTTTTTGCAACATTGTATGCTATGGCGTATCTTGGCACGCTATTTTATGCTGTTTTAAGTTGTTTTCAGTTGTTTTTGGGACGTGCCATATTTTGATATTTTCAGCCTTACTATAGCCTTGCCTTTTTCGTCATTTTTTCAACATGCTTTATTATGTCGATTTTGGACGTTTTTGCAACATTGTCTGCTATGCTCTGTGTTGGCACGCTATTTCATGCTGTTTTGAGTTGTTTTTAGCTGTTTGTGGGACATGCCATATTTTGACATTTTTAGCCTTACTATAGCCTTGCCTTTTCAGTCATTTTTTCAACATGCTTTATTTTGTGGTTTTTGGACGTTTTTGCAACATTGTATGCTATGGTGTGTCTTGGCACGCTATTTCATGCTGTTGTAAGGTGTTTTCAGCTGTTTTTGGGACATGCCATATTTTGATTTTTTTAGCCTTACTATAGCCTTGCCTTTTCAGTCATTTTTTCAACATGCTTTATTTTGTGGTTTTTGGACGTTTTGCAACATTGCTTATGCTATAATTGTGTGTCTTGTACGCTATTTCATACTGTTTTAAGGTTGTTTTACCTGTTTTTGGGACATGCCATATTTTGACATTTAGCCTTACTATAGCCTTGCCTTTTTGGTCATTTTTTCAACATGCTTTATTATGTGGTTTTTGGTCGTTTTTGCAACATTGTATGCTATGGCGTATTTTGGCACGCTATTTTATGCTGTTTTAAGGTGTTTTCAGTTGGTTTTGGGACGTGCCATTTTCTTTTACATTTTTAGCCTACAATAGAAAAACAATAGAATGTTGCAAAAACGTCCAAAAGCACCATAATAAAGCCTGTTAGCTTTCAACTGAGCTATAGTAAACTAAAATAGCGCGTCTAAACTAACTACTAAAAGATAATTAGTGTGCCAGATGCTGTATAGCATGCAGTGTTGCAAAAACATCCAAAACCAGCATAATAATGCATCTCCAAAAAATGACGGAAAAGGCAGGTTACTAATGGGCTAAAATAATGTCAAAAGGCATGAATAGCGTGCTGCGTATGCTATTGCATCTGTTGCAAAAAGCGTCCAACACATAAAAAGCATGTTGACTTTCCCGAAAAGGCAAGGCTAAAAATGTCGGAATACGGCGCGTTCCAAAGGCAACCCGTCGCAAAAGAACATAAAATGCGTTAACAAGACGGCATGCAGTGTGCAAACACTACAAACCACCATGTAAAACCATGTTGAAACTGACAAAAGGCAAGGCTAATGAACTAAAAATATCGAAGCGCGATCCCAAGCAACAAAAAGCAACTCAAAACGCGCAATGTGCCAAGACATAGCAGACAATGTTGCAAAAGCGTGCAAAAACACATAATAAGCATGTTAACAAAAAGCAAAACTAAACTAAAAATATCAAAAACATAACACGTCAAACTAACACTAAAACATGCAGCATAAAACAGCGTGCCAAGATAGGCTATAGTATAGAACGTTGCAAAAACGTCCAAAAATACCATAATAATGCATGTCCAAAAATTGACGGAAAAGGCAAGGCTATAGTAAGGCTAAAAATGTCAAAATATGACAGTTCCCAAAAACAGCTTAAATCACCTTACAGGAGCATGAAATAGCGTGCCAAGATACGCCATATTATAGAATGTTGCAAAAACATCCAAAAACCACATAATAAAGCGTGTTGAAAAAATGACCAAAAAGGCAAGGCTATAGTAAGGTTAAAAATGTCAAAATATGGCATGTCCCAAAAACAGCTTAAAACAACTCAAAACAGCATTAAATAGCATGCAAGGATACGCCATAGTATAGAACGTTGCAAAAACGTCCAAAAATACCATAATAATGCATATCCAAAAAATGACGGAAAAGGCAAGGCTATAGTAAGGCTAAAAATGTCAAAATATGGCACGTCCAGAAAAACAGCTTAAAAAACCTTAAAACAGCATAAACTAGCTGGCCAAGACAGGCCATAGTATACAACGTTGCAAAAACATCCAAAAATACCATAATAATGCATTTCCAAAAAATGACGGAAAAAGGCAAGGCTAAAGTAAGGCTAAAAATGTCAAAATATGGCACATCCTAAAAACAGCTTAAATCACCTTAAAAGAGCATTAAATAGCTTGTCAAGACATGCCATAGCATGCAATGTTGCAAACACGTCCCAAACCACCATGATAAAGCATGCCCAAATAATATTTGAAAAACCGAAACTATGGTAAAGACTGCAAATATCAAAATAAGCCGCGTCCCCAAAACGAAAACACCTTAAACAGTATAAAATACAGTGCCAAGATCGCGCAGCATACAATGTTGCAAAAACGTCCAAAATCGACATAATAAAGCATGTTGAAAAAATGACCAAAAAGGCAAGGCTATAGTAAGGCAAAAAATGTCAAAATATGGCACGTCCCAAAAACGACTGAAAGCACCTTAAAACAGCATAAACTAGCGTGCCAAGACAGGCCATAGTATAGAACGTTGCAAAAACGTCCCAAAATACCATAATAATGCATTTCCAAAAAATAACGAAAAAGGCAAGGCTATAGTAAGGCTAAAAATTTCAAAATATGACAGTTCCCAAAAACAGCTTAAAACAACTCAAAACAGCATAAAATAGCACGCCAAGACATGCCACAGTATAGAATGTTGCAAAAACATCCAAAAATACCATACTAATGCATTTCCAAAAAATGACTGAAAAGGCAAGGCTAAAGTAAGGCTAAAAATGTGAAAACAAGACAGTTCCCCAAAACGGCTTAAATCCCCTTAAAGGAGCATAAAATAGCGTGCCAAGATACGCCATATTATAGAACGTTGCAAAAACGTCCAAAAACCACATTATAAAGCATGTTGAAAAAATTAACGAAAAGGCAAGGCTATAGTAAGGCTAAAAATGTCAAAAGGCATACGTCCAAAAACAACTGAGAAACAACTCAAAACAGCATAAATAAGCGTGCCAAGCTACGTGTGAACAATGTTGCAACGTCCAAAAAACCACACTAATAAAGCATCTTGAAAAAATGACCAAAGAGCAAGAAACAACAGTAAAAAACAAAAAGCATTAAATATGGCACGTCCCAAAAACAACTGAAAACACCTTAAAACAGCATAAAATAGCGTGCCAAGACACACCATAGCATACAATGTTGCAAAAACGTCCAAAAATACCATAATAATGCATGTCCAAAAAATGACCAAAAAGGCAAGGCTAATGAAACTAAAAATGTCGAACAGAATGTCCCAAAAATGAAGCAAAACAACTTAAAACAGCATGAAATAAGCATTTGAAAGCTTCATCACCAGCAGACAATGTTGCAAACGTCAAAAAACCACATAATAAAGCATGTTGAAAAAATGACCAAAAAAACGAAGGCTATAGTAAGACTAAAAAATGTCAAAATATGGCATGTCCCAAAAACAACTATTTTAACAAACAGTATAAAATAAGCGTGCAAGATACGCCATAACATACAATGTTGCAAAAAGCGTCCAAAATCGGTATAATAAAGCATGTTGAAAAAATGACCAAAAAATAAGGCTATAGTAAAACAGAAAATGTCAAAATATGGCATGTCCCAAAAACAGGTAAAAACAACTCAAAACAGCATGAAATAGCGTGCCAAGCTACACCATAGCATACAATGTTGCACAAAACTCAAAAAAAAACACCGGGTAACATCAAAAAAATGACCCGAGAAAACCTGAGGCTATAAGTAAGGCGCAAATGTCAAAATATGGCATGTCCCAAAATAACAGAAAACACATAAAACAGCATAAAATAAGCGTGCCAAAAGTCACATGCACTTAGCATACAATGTTGCAAAACGTCCAAAAACCACAATAAAGCGTGTTAGAAAAATTAGCGAAAAGGCAAGGCTGCCGTGGGCTAAAATGGCAAAATGTAACACATCCCAAAACAACCGTAACTCAAAACAGCATTAAATAACGCATGCAAGGATGCAGCCATAGTATAGAATCATTTGCAAAAGCGATCCAAAATACCATAATGCACTTATCAAAATGACGGAAAGAGCAAGGCTATAGTAGGCTAAAAAATGTCAAAATATGACAGTTCAAAACAACAAAATAACTCAAAACAGCATAAAATAAGCGTGCCAGAATCGCCATAGTATGAAACGTTGCAAAAGCGTCAAAAACCACATAATAAAAAGCATGTTGAAAAAATGACCAAAAAGGCAAGGCTATAGTAAGGCTAAAAATTTCAAAATATGGCATGTCCCAAAAACAGCTAAAAACAACTCAAAACAGCATTAAATAGCGTGCCAAGACACACCATAGCATACAATGTTGCAAACACGTCCCAAACCACCATGATAAAGCATGCCCAAATAATGACTGAAAAGGCAAGGCTATAGTAAGGCTAAAAATGTCAAAATATGACAGTTCCAAAAAACAGCTTAAATCACCTTAAAAGAGCATAAAATAGCATGCAGAGACACGCCATAGTATAGAATGTTGCAAAAACATCCAAAACCCCCCATAATAATGCATGTTGAAAAAACTGACCGAAAAGGCAAGGCTATAGTAAGGCTAAATGTGAAAATATGACACACCCCATAGCAGCTGAAAACCACATAAAATAACAAATGACTGAAAAGGCAAGGATATGGTAAGGCTAAAAATGTCAAAATATGAAATGTACCAAAAACACCTGAAAAACACCCCAAAAAAAGCATAACATAAAGTGCCCAGACACCCAATAGCAAAAAATGTTGAAAAACAAAAACACAATTATATATAGGATGTTGAAAAAATGAGATGAAATGCCATTCCATAGTATGGCAAATAATGTACAAAAATGTACAAAAAAAACAGCCAAAAAACACATAAAACCACCTAAAATAACATGCTGAGACATGACATAGTATAGCATGTTGGGAAAAAAGGCCAAAAACACCATAATATAGCATATTGAAAAAAACGACTGAAAACGTCATGCCATCACATGGCTAAAAATGTCAAAATATAACCTGTCCAAAAAACAGCTGAAAACTACATGAAATAGCATGTCAAGACACGTCATAGTCTCGAATGTCAAAAAAAAAAAATACCAAAAACATCCTCGTAAAATACTTGATTTCAGATGTCAAAGCAAAACAGAGCCGTATCTGATACAGTAAAATCTTTACTTCACCAGCAACCAAAAACTAATAAATTACGTAATTTCTATTTCACATTCATTCAAAGTGCAAGCCTTCTGTAAATCAAACCTGACACATTTTGGACAAGCTGTGTCTTGCCTAAAGTAAATCTTAAACTTTTTGCCAGGAGTGAAGTTGGCACATTAAAAAAAAAAGAGAGAAAGAGAGAGCGAGAGAGAGAGAGATGACCTTCACCTCTGATTAAGATCCTCAAACGTCTCCGTCTTCAGTATTAGCTGTCAAACAATTACAGAATAAAATGGCTTCATTTATCCACGTCCAGAACCATCTGATAAACTCTTTGTCCTTACCCTTTCCTTAATGAACAGAGTGATAATAATTTTCCAGGAACCATAGGAATAGGTTATAAAAAGTCCATCATTACTGTTTTTACTGCATCATGCTGTTAAATGAGAACCGGAGCCACTTCGAGCTCACTCACTGTCTCTGAAACTCTGCATCTTAAGGATTTAAATTTTTCCAGTTGTCAAGTCTTTTGTTCCAGATGAGGCAGACCCGTCCTTCATCATCACCAGGCATTCTCGTCCTCCCAGTTCAGATCATCTCCATCTCCCCAGCCATCTGTTTCAGTCTTTGAGAGGGAGAAGACAATTGTAAATCAAAACAGAAATCACTTTGATACAAATCTGTGAATTCAGGGAATCTTTTTTTCACACCTTACTGCCTGTTCAATCATTAGGAACACAGAACAAAGGACTTTTTAAAGACAGATTAGTGTGAGATTGCGTATCTACGATCGTAGGTATACTACACTATGACGTTTTTGGGTCATTTGTGACAACACACTATATTTTTGGCGACATACTATTCCATGATGTTTCTGGGTCATATTGATGACAAACTATACTATGACATTTTTGGGTTTTTTTGAGGACTAACTATACTATGATGTTTCTGGGCCATTTTTCAAGACGTGCTATACTGTGAAGTTTTCGGGTCATTTTGGACGACACGGTTATGTTATGAAAATATTGTACATATAGCATCAATCTTAAATCATATCTATTTTTTAGGTGGCCAGAGTACATCTTGTTGCTGCCCCCTCTGGAGCACTACACTGCTAAACTTCTGTGATTCTCCAAACTGGGGCGTGCCGGCAATCATCTACTGTAAGAAATTCACTGACTGTAAATATGTGCCTCATACAACCCCACGTCACAAAATCAATACCAACTATTAAATGTATATAAATCTACAGCTCTGGATCTAATCTTTAAAGTCAGTAAAGTATTAAGTATATAAGTAAAGTATTTCATCCTATTTTAATCCTGGACATCTGATTTAAGCAAAATTCCCGAAAAATAACAGAAAAAAAAAAATCACCCAACACACCATCACACGCACTCACCTCAGTCAGGTTGGCAACTGCGAACTTGGCAGTGAGTGTTACAGTATCGATGGATGAGTCGGCCTGCAGGGGTTTAGGATTTTCTGAGGGGGCTGCAGACAGTCCAGCATCGCTCACACTGCTCTCGTCCAGTGGCAGCAGAGCTGAAGAGGACAGTTTGATGTCCGGCACCATGTCTGCAAAAAAATCCAGCTCTGGATCTGGCTCTTCCTTTTTCTTCACCCTAATGGTGAACTCCTCTCCCAGACCTCCTCTCCCACCGTTCTTTTGTGGCACTATAGGTTTGGGTTTGGGGTTTAACGGGCTGTGTGATTTCTCTGAGTCTCTGTCTTCTCGAGCCCAGCCATCGTCCCATGAGGAAGTGGTCTTGCTCTGGGCTGATTGCTGTAGTGTTGAGGTCAGTTTGAGGGGTTTGGAGGAACCCAGTCTCAGTGCTTCAGGAGCGTGTTTTACAGGTGAAGTGGCGCCCCCTCTTGGTGGTGTAAGTATAACCGGGTCTGATAAAGGAGCTGTGGGGGAGAGATCTGAGGTAGGTTCAGTGTCCTCAAAGTCGTCCCACGGCTCCTCTTCCATGTTCGGGTGCAAGACTGACAGTCTGCTGCTGACCGGATCTTCTCTCTCTGAGGCCTGAATGTGGATCTGGACAGACTGTCCACCTCTGTTCTCACCCTCTTCAGGGTCGCTCCAGTCAGGCCAGTCTTCCACTGGACCCTCTAGTCTGTCCGCCTGCTCAGGGCTGTATGACAGTGGCTCCATCGCACTGTCTGGACGAAAGCCGTTCAAAGGTAGAGACATCTGTCTGCTAACATCTGAAACATGTCAAAAAGACAGACGCAGATTGAGACACAGGACATCAACCTGAGAATTTGAATTATTTGTATGGGTGAGTTATACCTAATTTTGCTGGCAGAGGGTAACTTCTTGGAGTCTCTTTACTACCTGGTAAGTTACCCATGTGGCCCAGGACCAGGCTTTCAGTCCCTGACGGTCTGGGGAACAAATTCAAGACTTTTGAAGGCTGGGCCATCTGCGGGTGGGAGCCTCCGACTATATGGACAGGTGAAGCTAAAGAATGAAAATATGAAGAAAGATTAGTGTTGACCAAATGTTACTTTTTTCACCAATCCACAAAGAGTTTAGCCAAACTTACAGTTTCAAATCATTATTTTATACGCCTTTATATGCCTAGTTTAAACTGATACACTTCAGAAAACCGGTTTCTTAAACTCTGCGGCCAACGAGTATTTGGCAAACACAAAAGTTGTGATGAAAGATGATCCCAATGCCCCGTGCTACTTCACGCCTTAACAGCTCATCAAATGTACTGCTGCATGAGTTCCTCCTATAGTCAGTCGTTCCAGTTTGCCCCTCCCTGTACTGGTTTTACTTGTCCTACAATCATATACTCCTGAATTCTTCTAGGCCTGAGCTCAGAATGAACACATAAACGTAAAAAGCGGCACAAGAGGAGCCTTAACACTCTAAATTTTGTCATACTTAAATCAATCTACAAAACATCCGTATAAACTTGCTCTCTGCTACAACTTAAGGATGTTTTTTTTTACTACTGCCAACGACAAAATGTCCAAATGTGAGTTTGTGAATGTTGATTATAAAAATAATAAATCACGATAGTATGTATGCTTTCTTTGTCTGTATTTTGAATAAATTAATAACAGAAACTATTGTTTTACTGTTGTATGTCTAGTCAAAGCATTTATCTTCAGAATATGTACTGTAAACGTTTGTTACTGTATTTACTACAGCAGCAAAAGGTATATCTGCATCTACTAATAGTACTGAAACATTTCAAACCATAACCAGCCCAATCAATAAACACAGTTGTTTGAAATACAGAGGATCAAAAGTAAAAATAAACGTATGTCTGTTTATGTTCTTTTTCATATTTAACATTCAGGACAGGAAACACAGAGCATGTGGCTCTGACCGAGCGTGGCTCAAAAACCAAAGCTGAGTCATGAACACAACTGATAGCACGCTGTGTTTTCTGCAGAAAACACAATCTCAATCATGTTCATTTCTGAAGCAGCCATTCTAAAGGTGCACACACAAGCCTTTGCCACCTTTGTCTAAACAAACAAAACCCCCAAAACGAACCCTGCATAGATATTTAAATGTCTGTCTACACAGTTGTATATAGCCGCTTTCATTGTAACTTTCATTATTGGGTCAGTGTTACTTACTTTCAGGGGTGACCTCTGTAGACCTCGTGAAGTTGGGTGTGGTGCGTTTAAAGACCTTGGTCCTCTCTCCACCAACCACCACCTGAGCCCCCAGTAATGGCACCAACACCGCCAGACTCTGCAGCGTCATGGCAACCAGGGAATCATTGGTGTCTCTCATTCCTAACAAAACCTGCAGCCAAGAACAAAAAAAACGTTACCAGGAGAGAATTACACAACGACCGTTACATCTACCTTTAAATATAACCATAGACTACATATAAAGATGGACAACATGACAGTTCCCCCAAATCGTAACTATTCAGTCTTGATTGCCCCCTGGTGTCTGTCTGCAGCACAGGTCATAAAGCCCGCCCCTGAGTGAATAGGCCAAACTAAAAACTCACTAAATTAATTTTTCCCAAAGACGTTTTTTGTCTCTGAAGGTCGTTCTCATCACCCTGATGTTTGTTCAAGTGTTTGTTTTCATATGTTCTGTTTCAGTTAGTTATTCAACTCAACAAAAAGGCATTTTCCACCATGATTTACAGCTGTGTGTGCCAAACCGTGCGCTCGCATTTAATGGAGCTGCTTGCGATTGGTCAGACTGGTGTTTTGGCGAGATCTCCCTCACTGCGATATCGCTACTGCGCAAACTCTGGCTCTCAATGACATCACCAGTGCAATGGCAGTACCGGTTTACTGGATATTTTAGCCTCAATTAAGCATAGCGGGGGTGAGTGGGGGCGTGTCGTCTATCTTTATATACAGTCTATGAATGTGACAAACACATCTTACATTGCCAGCATACTTATACATCATTACCAATATTCAGATACCAAAGCAACAGTCTGACATCCGAGCTAGATGTTAGCCGCTGCTTCTGCTCTTTATGCTAAGCTAAGCTGCTTCTGGCTTTATGTCCATAAGTAACACTCAGTCGTGAGAATGGGGCTGCATTTACTCGCAACAAAAAAAGCAAAGAAGTACAGAAGTAAATTTATCGTCAGCTCGTCACCTGAGGTAGGATCTGGTTTTTGAGTTCATCGTGGGAGAAGAACTCAGCGTAAATGTGGATGTGAGCCAGCAACACGATCCGGATGTGCTCCTCGTTGACCTTGAAGAGCCTGAGAAGCTGGGGAATCACATGTTTACGGTAAAGGGGCACAGACAGTAGGCATTCTTCATCGTTACCACCACCACTGGAATCTGTCCACACAGACGAGAAATTAAAAAGGGTGCATGAGCAACAATACAGTTTCACACAAAAATGACGCCTGACAACTGCACAATGCTTTTTTTTTCTCTTTAGTGGGGAATTAAAATATCTGAGTTATTATTAGCAGTAAAAGAAACAGTAAAATGCCATCATACCCTTCTTTGGCCGTAGAAGATGAGGCAGGAAGCTTTTGACAGCCATGGGTTCTGCAAAAACAAGAGAGTTGAGGAGTTTGGGCACAAGACGTGAAGCTATCAGCTCTTCAGGGAGACTCTGGACCCGGTCTAGAAGAAACCTACAAACAAAACACAACAGCATGTTAATGAGGTCCTTAGGAAAACAGGGGAAAAATATTCACAATATTTAATCAAGGAACTGCATGTAAAACACTATTTTAACTACTTATTGTACATTACACAAAAGCAATACAATTCTAACACTATATAGGACTAAAAATCAGATAACAGTAACAAAACAATATAGGACATTTATCGGATTGTTTTGTTTTGCAAGAACAGAGTGCCCTAGCTACAAAAGATCATACTAAATTTAAAAAAGACCATTTGTAAAATCAAGACCATATTCTCACTTAAAGAATTCATTCTTTTCGTCTTCCATCTTCAAGGTCAAGCTCTTCAAAAAAGTCCTCACTTCCAGGAAGTCATTCCTATTCAAACAAAAATATGCAATGTTTGACAAAAAAAAATCGTTTTCAATGTGAACTGATAAGGGCGAAAGCAAACACAACCACACTAACCTGAAGAAGTCGTGAGTCAGCAGGGAGCTGAGCGCAGGTCGAGACAAGGGGTCAGAGTTCAGCAGGCCCGCCTGCAGGGTCTTCTCCAGGCTGTCAGACAGCTCCTGTGACACTGGAAACAACAGGAGAAGATGTCAGAGAAAATAGCTGCATTAAATGATCAAATTTGATAAGATGCAACATTGAGGTTGGGGCCTTTTTTGCCTCCCAGTGTCCACAGAGATCGAGCCATTCCCCTCATAGAGACTCCGAGCCATCGCTCTACTCACCCTGGCCATTCAGGAGAGTGATGAGGGTTTCCACCATCATTCCAAAAGAGTAACAGTCCCGAGAGTGAGCATTATTATCTGGAAGCATTTTAAAGCCCTCAACCTGTCGGGAACATTTTTAATGAGAACTTGAGAAATAAAAGACGAAGTCTTCCATATTTTTTTTGAATCACATCTTTTAATCTTCTTACCTGCTCTTCTGGAGGAATGCAGCTGGCCTCTCTCACATTCTGAATGCTTGCCAGAAACTGAGAAGTGGAAGCAAGAATCAAAAATGAAACATGAAACTGATCACTAAGTGAGTCTTCATGTCTGAACGAGATGCTTTTAAATATTTGAAGAGCCAAAAAGCTACACGCATAGACTGCATTTTGGATTTATTCCACCAATTATTCGATTCCTCACCTCAGGCGTTGCCTCAGAGAACTTGCAGACAGTCTCCATCCCTCCCAGTTTCCAATGACCATCCTCGCTGACAAACACAGATGATATGCAGACATTGTTGTGGCTCGATTTGCCCTGGTGGTTGATTAAGAAAAATTAGAAACAAAAGATGGAAAAAAACACAAATCATGAAAACATGGCTGCTACCAGCATAACTGTATGACTCGTTTTTTAAACTTAACTATTGTTATTATCTTTAATATTTATATCTTTAATATTGTATAATATTCTACTGTTTCTTATTAGTTATTCTTTAAAATTTGTTTCACTGTTGTTAACTTTTCTTCTATTTTTTTTCTCTGACTGTAAAGTTATTAATGATCCAGCAGGTGGGAAGCAAGAGGGTGGGTCAGAACTTGACTATGATGTATAATTTCCAAGCTGTATTTGTTTTTCTGTGACATATTTGAAAAATAAAAAAGACTTTGATCAAAAAAAACATACGTTTCTTACAGACAGATACCAAATGGCCACCAGCTACTGTAAAACATATAATGACACCACGATAATGATGCTTTCTGACCTCACTGCTTTTCTTTACTTCATTCATTAATAACTTGCATTAAGATGATTGTGCAGAAGCCACTTGTCAGTCCTCTGTGCTTCTCTTTGCTCACCCTCTCATGCAGAAACACGAGTGCCTGCAATAGGTCATAGATGCCTGAGCAGATTTCCTCTGGGGAGAGGCTGTCCAGCAGCAGCTCCAGGGGCTGAACACGCTCCGTCACCAGGTGGATGCCACCATCCTGCACTGAGCAGGACAGGAAGCGCAGCAGACATGGGTGCCTCAAGGTCTTCAGGTGCTGCAGGATATTAAAATACCTCTTTATTTCCTACAAAAGGTTAATGAAATGCAGCTGATGGAAAAATCCATAAGTATGAATTAATTATGCAACCTGAGTGCCAGAACCACAAATAAGCAATTAGGCACACATAACTGGCAATGGAAAAAACTAAAGATATAATTTGGTGATATTGCTGTGTAATGTCATATGGATGCTAGCAAATTTGTTGATAGGTCTTATAAGCGAGCAGAAGTACTGCACAAACTATACTGCAGTCCAGTTTTCCAACAGCTGAGCTACATCATTTGAACACGATTTTATATACACATCTACACTAATCAGCCACAGCATTTAAACCACTTGCAGGTGAAGAGAATAACATTGATCATCTTGCTACAACCTTTACAAAGCTTTACCCCCCCCCCCCTCAGGCCAGGTTGAGCTCTTTGTCATGTTCCTTAACAGTATTTGGGAAGTGGAGCACATCAAGCGGTGTCCAGGTAACTGCTAATTATATGATAAATGTTTCTCAGTTCTCCAGTCAGTGGGTTTAATGTTGTGACTTATCAGTATATAAAAGAGCTAATCTGAATTATAGTAGGGGAGCCTGTTGTGGCAGATTGAATGAACTGAAAAAGTTATTTGATTGCAATGTAATATTAAAGATATCACTGCAACAGTGTTTTTGGTGTCTTGGTGTAACTTGACGCAGGCTCGACAATGTCTGAACATTTTAACACTTTTCAAAGATTAATTTAAGTTATTTAAATACCAATTCAGGGTTTAATGCCTTTAAAGACTTTTTAAGGATCTGCAGGAACCCTGTAAGCCTCTACTACTACTGGCAGCCTACCTACCTAACTGACTACCTACCTTAGCAGCTTTGTTGACTTTGTCCTCGTTGTCCCGCTTGTAGACAAACACGGATGCAGGCTTTCCATCCTGGAGCATCGCAGAGTACATGGTGAGCCCAGAGGGCAGGGTCAGCAGCGGCTCCTCCAGGGTGCAGCTCCGCACCGCGCTGCTCTCCGCTCCCATGGCCGCGCTGGCTCCTGGACCTGGAGGGCGACGTGAGGGAGCACAGCGAAGTTAGACGTAAACGCAGAACATTATATGTGGCATTTCGAGCTTTTCATTCATAAAGGGCGTACATTTAATAAAGCTGACACACCGATACCTGTGTCACTGACGTGCCGCTGCTGAGTGAGAAGTTAGCTAATGTTGTTAGTCTCCTAGCTGGCTAACCTCGGTGCTACGTTAGCCAGCTCGTCATTGCTATGCGTGTCGGTGGCCCTTCCGCCTCCAAACAAACATGCTAGCCGCGACGTGGCGCACAATTAAACAAGCGATTATACGAAATCGTGAAACTGTTAGTTTCAAACGCGCAAGATAAATCACGTTTTACTTCTAAGTAAATCAAAGATGCTAACGTGGAGCGAAAGCTGCGTTGCTGTAAACCATGAATGTAGTAAACACGGACACTTCCGGTACAGGACGAAACCACACAGCAGGGGACGATGTTACTTTCAAAAATGTTAGATATTATTATTTCTCCTTATTCGTTCACAGTTTTGGAATATTGATTTTTACTATTTTAGATATTCGTATCACGAAGGCATTAAAATGTGAAATCATTCAGCTTAATTGTACATTTTGAAATCCGGTAAAACCTCCGATACCCCCTGCTCTACAAGCTAATGGTTGCAACCAAAGTGGTGTGAGATAACGCAGGTTATGTGCGCGGAAAGGTACCTGCCATATGGTCATTAAAAGAAAACATTAACTAGCCGAATCTATCTTAAAAATGTATTTGGTTTTGGAAGATTAGAGTTTGTGGTCAACAATATAACGAAGTTTGAAACCTGATTAGAAACTCTGGAATAAAAGTAAAACCAACTACGAGCAGGTGACAGTTACATGGCAGGTTCCTGGACTTCGTGTGGTGGTTAAAGGGACAGTTCATGTAATTGTGCATCATTTGCTCACCATTTAAATCATTTTCCTGATTGTTTCTGGCTTGGTCTAATAAATAAAGCTAACAATATTTGTGTCATTGCGTTTTCTGTTGTTGCAGCATGATTTATCTGCTTCTGTAACTGTGCTGCATGTTAAAATATAGCCTACTTCCTTCTTTAGGGACTGTCTATTAATTATGACAGGGAAGGGGATAGCGCAAAACAGGGAAGGCTTCTCAGATGAGGGAGTTAGAGGGAGTTTTCTTTGTTCGGTTTAGTGGATGGACATTCAACTTAACATAGTTGTATTTTGCATTAAATACAAAAAACAACTTTTCACATAAACCTTAAAAACAGATCATGTTTCCAATAGTGTTGGTTTAATAACATATACTATTATATATACATGAATACAGACTTGTAAAGAGAAGCACAACCAATTTCTGTATAGTTTTATCAGATTTAAACACACTTGAGCACAGAAGTCAGTTCTAAAAGTTTCAGAAACTGTTTTTTATTCCTCTTTACAAAGAAACAAACTATTGGTAACTATGGATCAGTTTTACTTCAGTAACAAACGAAAACAAGCCCTTGTCAGAGGAAGTGATGGGTTTGACCAGATGTGATATTGGGTCGTTACCCTGGTAACTAACCTGCAGCAAACACATACACACACACACACACACACACACACACACACTCATTCACTCTCAAGTAGTAAGAGCAGGAGACGACATGGACGAGCTCGGTAAGACAACTGTCTGTCATGTTTTTGCTGTTGATCATCCTAAAACTGATCAGCAGACAGATTTTTAGATGCAGGAGGATTATTGTTATTCTAAAACAAGTGCAAGGTGATACGATTGACAATTGATCTAGAAAATAGAAGTGAAAAGAGTGTATCGTGCATATCTTGCTACTCACACTAGGTTGCAACAAGTACATGATATTAAACTTTAAAATACAGTTCAGTGTGTAGTATTTGAAGTCACATTTTTTAAAACTATTATTACTGTGTCTTGGTTTTGTTTTTGCGTCATCATTTCAATCCTGCTGTTTATTTTTTTTTTTTTATAAATTATGGCGCCTCTTTTAGCCAGGACTTTCTCTAAAACAGGAAATGGTAAAATAAGTAAATAAATATGGCAAAAAAAAGAAAATTAAAAGAAGAAAAAATTATAGAAAAGACACCAAACCATGCAACTTATGGCTTAAAAAACACATACAATATTTGATTTAATTTCATTATGTGTGAAAATAAATCAGAGGATGTGAAGAGTTGAAGACATGCAAAGTCTTCGCCTGATCAATTTTCCACAACAATAGTGTTAAAAGCTGAAAATGTATTCTTCTCCTGTAAGCAGCTGTGTTGTCCACTTCCACACAAAGACATTATTCATACAGCCATCTTCCCATTTCTTACATGTGGGTTAATACTGTGTGAGGGAGAGAGTTAAGTCTTGCAACATTATTATGAGTTTCACTTCTGTGACGTCATCACTTCCTGAGGAAGCTAACTTGCATGAAGCAACTGCAAACTGATCCACCACCATGTTTTTATCTGTGCATCAAGGTGCATTCTGTGTCTTGCTTTTACAGGAAATATTTATCACAGATTTACATCTTCTGGTTTAACAGATAACACCAAGAAAGTGCAATCAATTATATAACCTTATAGTGACTGTGTTGTAAGAATATATGCCTGTAATGTATTTATGTTTGTACCTGTGGGTAGAAGATTTATGGCCTGTATGCTGTTGCAGATTTGCTGTTGGAGGAGCTGGCCCTGAACCCAGGGGGTTCAGAGAGAGTAGAGGAGAACAGGAGCACTGATCCAGCTGCAGGAGAGGTGAAGACAAAGCAACAAAAATTACAAACTTACACTGCACCATGACAGTCTTAACTATCTTTTTTTTTTATTATTATTTATTATTATTATTTATTGTCAACATCTGCAAATAGGAACTTCACATGATCAATTAACTTGTAATCTTGGTACTTCAATCACATAAACTCCAGTATATTTTGGTTGTGTACATGTCCACAGGGGCCACGTGCACTATATGTTGGACTTCACAAAAAAGGAAAAGGCCCAGCCAGTTCAAATGTGTACAGGTGAAGCACACGCATGAACATTTTATTGAACCCTGATTCACAGTATAATTTTGTAAGCTGTGTAAAGAAACAGGAAATTACTTGAAAATCATTGCACAGTATGTTAAAGTTATACTATTTTTTATTGCTATTATGAAAAGCACACGAATGCACACAACAAACAGTACTGACCTTATAATTGTTTACTTTAAACTGAATTTAGCATGTTCTTTCAGACTTTTAGACTAGACTCTCCTCCTAAAAAATGGAAAATTTCATCAGATCACAAGCATTCCTCAATTTCTGTATGACTTCTGTGTAGATTTGCATTATTAGTACTGTCTTCTATTCTCCTATAGTTTGTAACTCCACATACATTGATGTAAAACATCATCTAGGACCTCAGATTGTGTTCAGAGACACTGTTTTCTCTCACTAACATTTGGGTAGTGAGTTAGATTTAATTGAGTTATGTTGAGAATTTGATATATTATGCGTTCTAATTTGCTCCCCTCTCTCTCTTTCTGGGTTTTAGTGATCTGCCAGCTCCTGTGGCAGCTTCCCCGACCCCCGATTCACCCACTAAAGAGCTGGATGCTATCTTGCAGGATATGATGGGTTTGGGACAAGGGGTCAGTACTGTGTCTGTAAGAGCAGGTCTCAGAATTATTGAAATTTGTAATTAGATATCAGTGTTGGCAAATTATAGAGCTATAACACACACACAAACACACACACACACACACACACACACACACACACACACACACACACACACACACACACACACACACTAACTAACTTTCTGCTAATTTTTGGCCCATGTCTTGTTAGGTTGCTCATTACTTTCCATGTTTAGGAAAGAAGTCATACAAATTTAAGGGGTTAAGAACTTTCCAACACATGAATGAAATTAACCAGCTTTATCAACAGAGGGCAGCATTGTACTAATGTCCAAACTGCACAACCTCAAGGAGTGGAGTATCAGTTTAGGAGCATCGATAAGTACGGATTTAAAAAAAAAAAAACCTTTTTCAAAAAGGCAACAAGGCTAAAATCAATAGATATTTGTGCTTTTGGTATTATTATTCAGGATCCAGTGTCTTCAACGACCCCACCGCCTCTTACACAAAAGAAGTCTGTGAAAAAAAAAACGGAGGGCGGGCAACAGGAGAACAGCAGCACATCAGGTTCGGATGCAAAGGCCTCGACCACAAGCAGGAAAACAGATACTATCGACGACCTACTCGGAGGGCTGAGCTCTGACTTGGAGAAGATTGGCGTACGCACCACAGCGAAGGGCCACTGTGCTTCCTGCAACAAGTGTATTGTGGGAAAGGTACAATAACTCTAATAATGAAATGGGCAAGCATTGAAATCTAGATACAAAATTATACATATGAGAAATTCAAACAAGTTAAGGGGGGGTTTAAAAAAATATGATGAACCTTTCAATTTGTTCCTTTTGTAGCTGATCACAGCGTTGGGTGAAGTGTGGCACCCTGAACACTTTGTGTGTGTGGCGTGTAAAATGGAGTTGAGCAACACAACCTTCTTTGAGAGAGACGGACGGCCGTACTGTGAAAAAGATTACCATCAGCTCTTCTCTCCTCGCTGTGCCTACTGCAAAGGGCCCATCATGGAGGTGAGAAAACGAAATACTTTTTAATGTGTGTTGATTATGTAAAACAGATCATTTTTCTAAATGTTCAGAACTTTTAGCACACACTTGAATGCTGCCCTTCCCTTTGTTGGGGGATCTGCTCTCTAATTTTCTGTATATTAGAAACGGTTTGTTATTTATGAGAGGTGAGGGTGTGGGGAAAAACTGGGAGGCACTTTTAATGAGTTTTAAGCATAAGGGAGGGACTTATTCTTTATTATTTAGCTTAGGGGAGGGACATGCAACATAAAATGGTCATATTTTTTATGTTTTAAATACCCTCATACTCTTCAACTTCAGGATTTCATTTACTAATTTTTGAATTTTGATCACGACAGGACATGTTTGTAAAATCTAATAACGGCTGCCATGCCAAGTTATTGATATTATTTGGCCACCACTATCACTGTTGCGTATTTTACAGTTTATTTGGTAAACAGCTGATGTTATGTATGCACATGTTAATGCTAATTTAAAGGAGGATTTGTATTTCGCGAAAAATGTTAGCTGTTTGTTTCGGTCATAACTCCCTCCATGCTGTCGGTTTGTTGTATTGGCTCCATACTTGTAATTTTATTGTGAATATGCAGCCTGTTCTCATACCAAAGTTGGCAAATATTGCCACTTTGTCTGTGATTTTGGCATCAGACATCAAAACCAAAAGCCACCTTACGTGCTGGCATGATCTACCGCCAAGCTGGATCAGTGTGTGACGCAGCCGAATGGGACCTTTTGCGGTGTTACAATACACTGCCGGTCGATCAGACAGAAACCAGCACGGCAGTATTATACGCAGGCAGGCGTTGGGCCGTAACATGGCCACATGGCACCTGTAGTGGCATTATGACATGCCGCTGGATGGTGTCAGGTTGGAATGCTGCCTGTAACAACGTAAGGGGCTGGAGGGTCCCTATATGGTGCGTGGAAGGGGTGGTAGATGGGTCCAACAAACCATGGACTTTCACCCAAGAGCCTGCTTCCCTTGAGAATGCAGAGGCAAACCATGAGGTTTTCTTAAACTCAACCATGTGCTTTTGTTGGCTAAACTGAATCCTGTGCTTTTGTTGGTATCCCAGCATTGGTTGCTGCATCCCAGAACATCAAGAGCAGACTCAGTAAGATACCTAGAACTATGTAGATGTGGAAGTCCACTGACAAAGCGGTAGTATTTGATGATTTGAGATGTGTGAGATGAGATGTGTTGGAATATACAAAAATATGGTTATTTGTTGGTGAAGGGGATGGTCATGCATTTTCCTCCAGTCACTCAGAGAGGCTCAAGGAAAAATATTTGCAGCTCCAGGTTCATGATATAAAACAAGTCACACCACAGCCACCCTCCTCCTCTGATAAATAAAGTACAGTCCTTTGCATCCATTAGTTAAACAATAATCTTTTTTAAAGCGGATGATGACATTCAGTAGCATGTAGTTCATTTTTCTAGACGTATCCCACATGTCATCTTAATAAATAAGACATAAAACCATATTGGGATTCTGCAGCCTGGGCTTATGCTGCAGACCAAAGTCATTAATCAGGAACTAATGCAGCTTCTCCAGTGATTCACTTTATGTGGTTCACAATCCACATTTTTGTGCTTCCTCACATATGAACATCCGAGATGATACAAACCTTACAAATCCTTAAAGGAAGTAAAAGCATGATGTAATATTTCTGTCTGGCTGATTTACTAGCACATTCTGACAGCTTTGGACCAGACCTGGCACCCTGACCACTTCTTCTGTACACACTGCGGAGGCCTGTTTGGACCTGACGGTGAGAAGCTTGTGCATTAATCTATCATTACTGGAAACCACAACTCCAAAAAAAAAGTCTGAAATTATCTAATGTATTATCATTCAAAATACATTTTATGTATTTGTCACAGGTTTCCTCGAAAAGGATGGGAAGCCGTATTGCAACAAGGACTTTTACCACCTCTTTGCTCCAAAGTGCACAGGCTGTGGGGAGCCAGTGAGGGAGAACTACCTGACTGCAGCCAATGGCACCTGGCATCCAGAGTGCTTCGTCTGCGCAGTGAGCCTCTTACCTCAGACCACACACGCAGCTCTGGCTCACATACAAGCCTGGGAATAAATGAGAAAGATACCCACAAATTTGCTTTATTTGCAACATTTTGACCACAAGGCTGATGAAAACCGTATGCCTGATGAATACGTTGCGGTTGAAATGATGCAAATAAATCAAGGAAACCATATTCCTCAGTGTGGGTATCTTTTACATTCACTTCAAACCTACTTCTGTATGCAGCATCTGGTCAAAAACGGTTCAGTGTGCAGCTTTACGTCTGCTTTGCTCGGCTGTGAGCAATTGTTAAACGTAAAATGCTCTCAGTAGAGATGCTCTGACATGAGGTAGCAACTTTTCATATTTTATGGCCCCTAAAGAAAATCGTTTATGACTGAAAATACACTGTTCATGAACCTGAAATTAAAAAAAATCGCTGTCAAAACCCACCACTCAAAATAACACCAATGCATTTAAATTTAAAAACATCACATAAAACACAGAGTACATCCAACAATGACTACCTCACCCAATCATTACTGCAGTTATATCGTCACCATCACAACCAGCATCTCGCCATGAGCACAGAACCAAAACATTGTTTTACACGGAGCAGTTATTATCAGCAAGGTCAAAGTTTTACCTGGCCCTCACTAACCATCTAACTCTCGTGGTCAGAAGGTCAAACTCTCCATCAAGAGGATGAAGTGGACACTCAAAAATTGTCCGAGCCTTTTTAATCAACCTCCTGCTGAAAATAAATGAGGTAGTTCATAAAATTAAGCACCTTTGATCCTTGTGGCCACTCTCAAAATGCAGAGCTACGGCCTGTTTGGTCAACACTGGAGAGATTTTCATACCATGAAAATTTACTAGAAAACCATACAACTACAAAATGTTCTAAAATCATTAACCATATCTATAGTTTTAGCTACATAAAGGTTTAACATATAGTTGTCTGAACTTTCTCACAGTTAGCTACATTGTGACCTGTTGAACACAGGTGTCACTGAAGTCAACATTAGATTGTTCCACTAAAGCGTTTCTGTGCCAAGGCTCTGGAGTTGTGCTTTCTGGCACATCTAAATGGAACAGAGCCATTGTTAATTCGGAGTTACACCTGTGCTTTTATTGCTATGACAAGTCAAAATGTCTGCCAGGATAAACCATATGCAACGTCCTCCTGCACAGATCCATTTAGGTGATGTTGTAAGAGATGGATAATTCCCAACAAGTTGTGTCTTCCATGATTGTAATGGATGACATGGAGGCTACAAACTAGCCAATGTCAATGTTATAACTTGTTTTTTAACTTGTTTTAGTTTTTCATCATGTTAGAGGCTCTTGGCTGACATGATATTCCCTCATCAGCCTCAGCTGCACTTTGTTTATTGCTAATTATTACATGTTTTCATGCTAACATGCTAAATTTAATTGAGGCTCTGAGAGGCAAGTGAAAAAAATTCTGGCGGTTAATTTTTGTAAGTCTGATCTAAACTGTTTTCACTTCTGTGTTTATAACTTAAGAACAGGTGGGGGGAAATGTTCTGGCAGGATAATCTGTCCAGGTTATTTAAATTACATTATATCTGTGAAACAGGTGGGAAAAACATTTTGCTAAAGTTTACCGCTGCCTAATGTTCTCAACAGGACTGAAAAGCATTCAGGTTTTCTTCCCAGAAGTGTGTTAGCAAATTGTGACATTGTGACATTACTGTCATGTCCTTCTTTTTTGGCTAGACACACAGAGAGTGCATAGAGAAATGAAAACTCACCCAAAAGAAACATGAATAAGTCCTATTTAGAACATGGGGTAGTGGTGCAAGTCAGCCTCTTGTGGCCGAAATTAGTATAACAGCAACGTACATGCACAAAAAAAAAAAATCCTGACCAAAAATAAAATAAAAATCAAACAATTACAAATTATGAATAATGTCTTATTTTTATTTATTATTATTTTTATTTTTTAAGAAGTTAGAACAATATCCCCAATATTCCACCTATTTCTTAATTCATATATATAGGAAAGAAAACAATTAACATTTTTTTCTCACTTTTCATTTAGGCCTCTGTAAAACCAAAATAGTGAACTTTGTAAACATTATAAGTGCTAAACATCAACAAGCATTATCATTGTAATCATGTGATATGATGTAAGCCTTCATTTCAAGTACAGCCTCATGGAGCTGCAAGCATTGCTGTAGACTCTTAGTCATGTTACTGGATTGTTAACAGAGCTGTAACCCTGTTTAAGCTTTCTCTCAATAACATATTAAAGGTAGCATATCGTCACATTAAATTTACATTTTGCAGAGGTTAAGTTATAATTGCGTGGCAATACGACCGTGAGCAGTCTAATTTATATGAAATTACAAAGTTTCCTTCGTTAGTCAGCCAAGGAAACTCTGACATTCAAAATTTCAGAGTCAGCTGCCAAACAGCAGCCACTGAATGCATGAAGCCATTAAATTCATGTTATCACTTTTATGACATCCATATTCCCCTTTCTACTCATATGTTTAAATGAGCAGACACTGACAGCTTTTAGCCAGCTTTCAAATATCTAACATGAGCATGTCCTTGATCACACCATGAGGGAAACAGTCCGTTTGCACCTAAATAGCTGAAAAATAAACAGTTGTATTTCATTACCTACTATTTTTTTTCATTTTCATGTAGCACATCTAACCTTTTTTTCTGTGTTTGTCTTCCCTTCCCCTTTTCACATAACTTTCCCTCTCCTCTGCTCTTCTCTGCAGGACTGCCTGAAGCCCTTCACTGATGGCTGTTTCATGGAGTTGGACGGTCGACCCCTCTGCGCACAGCACTTCCACACCCGGCAGGGCACTCTGTGCGGTGGCTGCTGTGAGCCCATCACAGGCCGCTGCATTTCTGCAATGGATCGCAAGTTTCACCCAGAGCACTTTGTGTGCGCCTTCTGTCTGCGTCAGCTCAGCCAAGGCATCTTCAAGGAGCAGAAAGGGAAGCCGTACTGCTCGGCTTGCTTTGACAAACTCTTTGTCTGAGACATATAGTACATGAGATACTAATGATGCATTGCTGTCACCACTGCTGGCAACGATTTAATATAAGGAGCATGAGGGCGCATTTAGGGCGAGTGAGAGGGGTGGTGGATGGGTCTAACGGTGTTTCCCGACTGAATTTAATCATTTCATCATCACTTTTTTTTTTTTTTTTTACACCTTACTATGTGCATCCTTATTTGCCTCCTTCACCTAATCCTAACAATCCGTGCCTGCTTGTGCATTTGTTGACGTTCCAGCATGGGTTGCCACGCGCTTGTGTTCTTTAAACATAACAACATGATGCGTCATCACACCATGTGCATTTGTTAACATCATGGTCGCTGCATCCTGGAATGTAAAGAGCAGACTTCGAGAGATACCAAGATATATAATATGCAGAAAGGGAACTCCACTGCAAAGTGGCAATATGTGATGACTCAGGATGAGAATGTGTTGTATGAGTATATTTTTGCATAGGTATAGCGCAATAAAAGTTCATTTTTTCAGTACTTTTTGGCTTACCGAGGTACCTAACATTTTAATGAATTACAAATGTGACGTAAGTTATTATTAGATTATGTAAAAAAATATAAAAATCAAGGGAAAAATGCTCACATTGTAATATAATTAATGACATGGTTGTAAAACACAAGGAAAATACCTATTTCCCATGATAAAAACACAGACGAAACGTTTTACAAATGTGAACTTTGGATGGTTCTAAAAGGTGTGTTGCTGACACTTGGGCTAAATTATATGGGATTTCATACATCATGATCACATAAAATGTATAAATGGGGAAAGAAAAACACAGAAGTGCAGTTTTGATCCGTGGTTTCCATTAAGCGATCCTCAGTTAGCCATAAGACTTGGCAGAGTGGAGATCCTCTCTGAAAGTACGGAGCAGTTTGTCAAGGGGCATGTCTATGTGGCCTGATAGCTTGTATTGGCAGTGACTGGCATGGAATCGGCGTGCCAACCTGAGTTTCCTCTTACTCTGACTTACCATTTGGCCCCTGGCATGCATCAGATTCAAACAACCTCTTCATTCTCCACACAGGCTCCTTTATAGACGCCTATGGAAGATTAATGACTGAGGAAAGGTGAACAAAGGTGGTTTCAGATGGAGCTCCTTCGCATCGCTGCATCTCCTCAGCAACTCACTTTAACTATTGAGGGATGGATCCGCCACAAAGGTTTTTAGCATCAATTTGTTTTATGGTGATGCACCTTGCATGTCTGAGCCAATTTATTTTGTTGCTGAACATTTTTTCCCTCTCTCCCACTGATAACTAATACTTCTGATGATACGTCAAGCTGAGACATTTGCAGCACAGTAAGGGTAGAGTAGGAAATGTTTTAGCTATTTAAATGTGAGATTTTGTCGTCAGATCTGCACAATCAAATTATAAAAGTTATTTGCACTTTTTTTTTTGGGAGGGGGCACTATTCGGCCATATACTGTAGTAAAGGCCTAGACACACCAAACCAACATCAAAGAACTAGCGTGAAAAAAAAGCTGACTGTTGTGTCACCACACATGGTCTGTGTCAAAAAGTTGCACATGAACATACCGCAAAGACTGCGACTGACGACCGTCCAGCACGTATGATCTGCTCCTGTGTGAGAGGAAAAAAACTCTCCTTACCAGCAGACAGAGGTCATCTGTACACCTCAACCAAAAGGGCAAACCGGAAGACTGTCATGATGCCAATAAGCCAGTAAACACATAAACAACACAACCTGATGTTCAAACACTGTGCACCACTGAACAATAACACAAACCACCAAGAAACATTTCAGAGCTCAACAGCTCAAGAAATATAATCCCACCATACATAACAAGTTTGTTTCTCCCTCTTGACCTTAGCCTTTTGTTTACCATTCTCACTTCCATTTAACTTCTTAATGGCCAATCAGAGTGATTACCTTTACTATCATTTATAAGATGAGATTCAACGCTCATGCTGAATTGGGGGAAAGAAGCCAACAAGGGTTAATGAGGGCCAATGCGATGCTGAACATACCACAGTGACGGATGCCCATCAACAGAGCAAAACGGCTAACCGTCTGCCTTGAATCTGCTACTGAAGCAGAGG
Organism: Plectropomus leopardus; assembly: GCF_026936395.1. NCBI lineage: Eukaryota > Metazoa > Chordata > Actinopteri > Perciformes > Serranidae > Plectropomus > Plectropomus leopardus. Next base: position 25,722,918 of record NC_142180.1, on the reverse strand, counting down.
CATGTACTCAGCTAAAAACAAAAATATATTAACCCCTGCATGACGTACACGCTCCCGTTTTGCTGGTCTTATAGTGAGTTAGTACCTGTTGCAACTTCTGCTGCCTCAGATGAACCTCATTTAATGAGCCTCCCATTACCCCAAAATTCCTTCAAGTCCCGAAGTCGCACTTTAAAGTTATATTCAGTGTGTGACTTTTGACCCCAGATCAGACAGACACCTCAGCAGATTGGCTTGATTCTTTAAAAGACACAGGAAGAAGGCAACCAGCAGCATAACAGGATATGGCCCAAAAATTAGCAAGAAATTTGTTAAAAATGTTACAAGAAAATTTACTGAAAATAAGAAAAAAAAGAAAAAGAAAAGAAAGAAAAATAAAAATAAAAGTAAAATTGGAAGAAAAAGAAAATGTCCCCAAGAAAGAGCTAAAACGTTAAATAGGCCTACTTTTTTCTGTATCATAATTTTAATTATAAAATTAAGATAATTTTACATATAGTTTTCTGGATAATTTCCTTGTCACTTTTTACTTTTTTTTAGCCAAGTTGCTTATTATGTTCTTTCCCATGTTTTTCAAAGAAATCAAACCAATTTTCTTAGGTTTCGGATGTTTAAATGCTAATGAAAGACATCTGAATGCAGCACAAGAAAGCTCATGGCAATACAGGTGTTAAATCACTGTATATTGAAAAGCACAGATATAACTTTCAAAATAATAAAAGTAACCAAAATGGGCTTCATATTCTCAGCGTTCGAGAGAGGTGAAAAGAGTGAGACTTCTTGCTAACGTCAAACTGTGTCTGATCAAACGTTTTCTTATCTTCAGATGAACACTGGCTACTTTTTGTCGGACGCTGCAGGCAGTTTTCCTCAGCTTTTCCTCAAGTCACTTAGACTTGCTGCGTGAAGTTAGTGTGCTAGTGGGAGCGGAGGCGGGCATTAATCATGCTGTCATCACTGTCAGACCAGGCCTCTCACAGTCTCTACAGAGTACGGACTTTGCATCATGGAAGGAGTGTGAACGTATCGTGTTCAGTCAAAATCCAAGATCGTTAAGTGTTTAATGATCTGAAGGCCTCGTTCCCAGATTCTACTGAACTCTACAGACATACTGTAAAGCTAAATGTTAAATACGTTTTAACACGCCTGAGAGATTTGCATTTTGTGTTATTAGATACAAGAGGAAGTGAACTTTCCAGCATGAACCATATGTAGAATAACATCTACTTGGATCTGATATGAGACGTTTGAACTTGGATGGATTCAAGTCAACTTAACACGTGCCGACCAGGAAAAGACTTAACATGACCACAAAGAGACACAAAAAGACCATTATGTGATGCAAAGGAATTAAAAAGAAATAAAAAATAACTTCGGCAAAACAACCACAAAGAGACCCAAATGACCAAAGGGGGCACAGAATTACCTTGAATAAACACATTACAACCTTGGTAAGTCACAAAATTACCTGAATAAGACACAGATTTGACCAGAAAAGTCACAAAACTAACTCAGACATTACTGAGAAATTATCTCAATAATTAACAACCGCCCCACAAAGAAACCCAAACAGCTACACAAAATGATGACAAAGAGACACAAAATTACCCCAAAGATTCAAAATTACCTCAACAGGACACAAAATTACTACACAGACATGGAGTGACAAAAGGTCTCAATAATTACCTCCAAGAAACACAATATTATTACTATAAGACACAAAATTACCCCAATAGGACACAAAATAACCCCATAGAAACACAAAATTACCTCAAAGAGACACAAACACCTTTAAAAAAGACATGAAACAACTATAAGGAGACACAAAACCACAAAATGATACATAATAACTACAAAGAGATGCAAAACCATCATAAATTCTGTGTCTTGCTTCTGTGTAGAAGAAGTGGTTGGGCCCTTTGCATATATGTGCTCAGAATAATCTTATAATCTGTCCATTCCTTAGTGACAAATTTGTAATTTTCACATCTTTACATGACTTGAGCGGTGATTGTGTTCATCCTTGTATTTAAAAAATGTTTCTTTCTGCACTGTCACAACTGCATGCTGCTGAATGTACTCATTTTATCAGTGGCAGGGCTTTTTTGAAGCTTGCTTTGCTCCATCTAAAAGCTGAAAACTAGCAGTTATCTTAAATTTAGATTGGCAGAAAAACCTCAGACGCACATGTGAACACTCACCCTAGCTGACGAGCGTATTCACTTTAATACAGACAACACCAAAGGCTCTGCAAAGTCTTGAGAGGAAAACAAAAATATGATGCAGGGAAAGAAGCTCTGGCACTCAGAAAAAATATGAGTGTTATCGTATGGCTGAGTGAATGGGGAGGAAAAGGGCTCTCTGGCACGTAGTAAAAATGAGAAAACATGAAATGTGAGCGGGGGTCTTTTTTAAAAGGGTGGCGAATAAAGGGCCGTCTGTGGAAAGCAGAGAGAGTGTAACTCAGGTGACATTTACTGCAGTGAAACAGAGTACGAACGGTCTGGGAGCGCACTGGGCCATGAGATGGCAGCTAGAGCCCGATGGGGGAGGGAAAGGGAGTGAGGCATATATTGGGACTTAATGGATACTGGTGATGAGGGAGGCAGGGTGAGGAGGGCAGGGGTTGAAGAGTGTAGTTGCAAGAGTTACCCCTGCGTGAGACTGAAACTCAACACTTACCTCTTCTCCTGTAAAATGGTCGTGTCCCCTTGGCCACCCCTGATGGGGACGGTGGAGCTGCCTGTCCAGACCGATTCTGCTCCGCTGCGGGTCACGCCAGGCTGGCGCTGCCCTCCCCTGTAAACCAAGCAGTTCACTTCAGCTTTGAACCCATAACTGTCGGACAGGTCTTAGGTACAGACTCACTCATTAATCAGTGCATTTGCTTGTATAGACATCTATGGAAACGCCAGCTGGAGACAAATCAGTCCTGACGATGTGAAATCACAGCTCTGGTAGGTGCAGTAAAACATGAATGGATCAGATTACTGTAACGCCACTATGAGGCATGTCCACGTCTGTACTGATGAACTTAACAGGGCACTGCATTTATTAGGATGTGAACGCAGATACATTATTCTGAACTGAACACTGTGCTCTAATGGGTAACAAACGGATGATTTGACACAATTTCTTAAAGAAAAAAAGAAAGAAAAGACTGTACTCATCATTTTTACAGCTTCATCACTATGCAGTGATGACTGCATTGGAGTCACAGAAATAAGCCACGGCTTTTGTTGGAAAATCATCAGGTAATTTAAGGACACCTATTTGTTGCCAGTACAAAAATATTCCCTCAGTATAAAGTTTTTTTAATCTGTTCCACAAGAACATCACAGTTCCTTGACCAAAACAAATATGGCACCCAGATTAGTAATGCCAGTCATGCATAGATGACAGGACAGGAAAACCTAATGTTATTCTGATTTAGAACTGTTCACGCATTTTCCCAAGACAGTCACCCCCGCTGCCTTGTTTTCGTCATTGTATTGGATCGCACCTTATTTGCACCTTACTGCTTGCTAGCAGTACCTTATTCTTATGTAGTTTTTATTGCATACTTGTGTCTGCATTTCTTCAACTTTGTTCTGCAATCTCTGTACAGCAATTTCCCTCAGGATAAATAAAGTTTTATCTTATCTTGTCTTAACATCGAGTCATTTTTAGCAGCCTAAATCCTTTGCAATGTAATATTTCTGAAGTGGTTTGTTAACAAGTACAACCAGATTCAAATAAATACTGTAGCTATAGCTCCTTTACAGTTAGCTGAACTGACGATATGGCCTCTTTGCCACTGCACTCCCGCTAATGCCCGCTAACATCTTGTATTTAAAGGGAAAGGTTTCAATCACCATTCACTTCACTGTCATGTGACTCTGCAGTTGTCACAGGGATTTATTGACTCCAACATCAATCCAAATTTACTCAGCACTGAGTCTGAAAGACAGATTGAAGAAGTAATAGACATACCCATATTTTCACTGACCTACATGCTGCTTTCCACTGTTTACTAATCTGTTTTCCAGCCTGTCCGTGACATTGAACATGACACACCAGTTAAAAACTCCAAAAGGCACGCTCATCTGCAGCAGGGCTGTGTACATAGCTCTTGTCTACTAGCAATGGAAAAGGGGTCATTGCCTAGTTTTAGCGGGTATTCCCCCATTTAAAAATCCTGCACACAGATGCTAGTATGGGTGGAGAGGGGTATATTAGTGTTAATATTTGTATTTGAATTTTGTTTAATAAGTAATAATGATTTTGCAGTGATTTTGTTAACATTTTCCACATGTGGAAAATATTATTACTGTCCACAATTCACTGATATCTCCAAGCATTAATCACAATAGGAGGCTGACATAAACAGTTTTTTGGTTGCACGGAATTGCGGTCTAAACAATATGTCATAAACTCGGCGTCAACATCTGTCATTTCCGGTAGCCATCTCTGATTGTGTTGTGATTCTTTTGAGGATAATGAAAATCTTTAAAAGCATGGTGAGCTCATTGTCATGACCGCATTTAACAGCTGTTAGTGTTTCAGTTTTCAGTGGAAAATATGCGTAAAATGATTAATTCTAACTCGTGAGCAGAATGTTTTAGTTACTTCATTACATTTAGAGAAACTGTCATTCCCTCCCATCCTGAAGCTGAACAGCAGTCAACTGGCAGAAGCGAGACCAGAGGGTTACTGCAACTTCAATGACCAGAAAAATCAAAACATTATGCGAAGAGCGAAAGTCATCTGAGCTGGAACGAGCTGGTGTATCCATCGTTATTGGACAAACAAGCACATGCAAATCTCAGAGCTCCACAAAGGTGAGCTGCTGAGCCTACAGAGCCTGTTCAGAGGGCAAAGTCTTCAGTGAAATAGAGTGTGACTGTGTGAGAGTTCAAATGAATGTGTTTTTAACAGCAAAGGAAAAGTGACAACTTCAACACCTCAGTAATTACTTCCACACAGAGAGAAGTCGAGCTGCAGCACTGCTCCACTTTCGGGTGTGTTTATTTTGGCGTTCTGCTGATGCTGGGTGCAGGTATCACACCTGATTCATGACTGGCTCCTCTGTCCAAGAGGAACTTCTTGTTGTCTTTGGCCGAACACTGAGTACTCCTTACTATCTCACACTCTCTCACACACCAGCAAGCATATGAATGTGCACACCAGCCCAGTCTCCAGAAGAAGTGTTCGCATTATACGTTTCTGTAAACTGCAAATATGTTAAATTTGCACTTTTATATGTATCAGATCAAGATTTCTAAAGTTACATAATATACTATATATCATTATATACTAAGCCGACTTTGTCAAGAAGGTGGAGGGGATAGTGGATGGTGGATGGCGTGTCACCTAGGTAAGATGCAGATGCCTGCAGACCACAGTTTGAAACAAACAACACTGGCACTTTTTGGACGACTTTGTGGCATTTTCACTGGCATTTGAGCCACTTAACCTGTGTGTTTGTTCATGACACATTGTAACATTTCCCAGCAGTGTTTGAGCCACAAAACTTGGGTGTATTTCAGAGACCCATCCCTGCTTTTCCAATGGTGTTTGAGCCACCAAACCGTGATGTTTAAGGCCAGAACATGATATTTTCTGAACTATAACCAAACATTTTCATGTTCCTTAACCACATATTCACCACAGCATTATTAAGAAACATAAGGTTTCACTGTATCCACTACAAAATAATGATATGGGTGATGAGGTGTTTGTGGCACCAAACTTTGGGGTTTTTAGCCACACATGGCAGTGTTTCTCAGCAGCATTTGTGGCATTTCCCAACATCATTTGAGCCAACCAAGCCAGGTGTTTGTTACCGACACACTACGAACATTTCCCAGCTGCATTTGAGAAACCAAACCTGGATGTTTTTCACCAGCTGTCCCTGCTTTTCCAGCAGTTTTTGTGCCACCAAACTTGGGTGATTTAAGCCTAAACAGAATATTTTTCTGACAATAACCAAGTATTTTTTATTTTTCTAAACTTAACCGCACCTTCACCAAAGCATTGTTGAGAAACGTTAAGTTCCAATATATCGACTACAAAAAAATTACATGGATGATGACGAGTTTGTGGCACCAAACCCTAGCTGCACATCATTGTGTTTCCGGGGGCAACTGAGTCACCAAACATAAGTAATTTTCACTGCGTTGTCGCTGCATTACCTGGAGGCATTTGAGCCACAGGGTGTTTTTGAGAGACTCATCACAGCATTTCCCAGCAGCGTTTAAGTCACCAAACCTGGATGTTTTTCACTGACCTGTCTTTGCTTTTCCAGCAGCTTTGTGCCACCAAAGTTGGGCATTTTGAACCAAAACATTATCTTTTTTAAACCCTAACTAAGTATTTTTTATGTTAAACTAAACTAAACCTAAACTTAACCATACCTTTACGGCGGCATTGTTGAGAAACGTTAAGTTTTAGCATGTCCACTAAAAAATAATGTACAAATGTAACATATCCATGGTCTGCAGAAACATTTTTTCTGGAGATTGGGTTGTGCGCGCGCACACACACACACACACACACACACACACACACACACACACACACACACACACACACACACACACACACACACACACACACACACGCACACACACACGCACACAAAAAAAACCCCAACAAACTTGTGAATTCTATTTGTGGATTTTCTATTCATGATCTCTCGCGTTTGGTCAACACAATCGCATGCACAGACATGCACAAACACAAAAACAAGTTAATACAAATAGTTTCAGCTTACTCATCCATGCAAACACATCTCCAAGCACACAAATCAGTTCAAACACATGCATGCTATCTGTGGTGTTTGTCAACAGTATCACGCACAGACACAGATGTGAAACACATGCACACACATAAACATATAAATGCTATTTATGAGTTTGGTCTCTGTCTCTCTTGTCGTCTTTCTCACACACACATTCATGCACAGCCAAGAAACCTATGCTCTTCTTGGGTTTGGTTGACACAAAGCATATCTGTGTGAGCATCACTGCTATCTCTGTGTGCTCGCTGATCCCTAACCAAGTGAACTTGAGGTCTCCAGTTTTATGGGTTAAATGGAGTCAGCTCCCAAGGGAGTCGCTATGGGAGGTTCTCAAAACGACTTCAAAACACTTCATCTCCAATTCCCCCACTGCATGTCTTTGTCTCATCTCCCTCACATCTCCTGCCAAGTCTCTCAGTTGGACCTCCGTGCTAAACACGGAAAAACAAGGAGAAAGAGAGCACGGCGCATTTTATCTGGATCGTAATAACGGCGCAGACCAAACTGGCTGGGGTTATGAGGAAGATTTATAAGACAGTAAGCTCCTTCTGTGTGCTAGCCTTTAGTGTCAAGAAGATAGATGGTTTCATTATGCTGCTTCATTGTGTCCATGTGTGGGTACAGTGTGCCAGAGCGGTATTCATGCGATCGATGGAGCTCTTTGAGAAAATTAAACCCTTCATGTGATTGTTAGAGCATGTTTTGAATGGTGGGCGAGCCTGTAATGACTTGGCCGAGCTCCTGGAGATAACAGGACACTGGTTTCCAAAAGGTTCAGACCAGGTTTTCTCGGGTTAAAACTGGGTTATGGAGGGGAATTCAATGCTGGGATGGAGGTTGCTGCATTGTTTGTGCGGCAGAAGCTTGGCTCAGCGTAGGTGGCAGGGCTGAGGCTTCGACCAGGGGTCAGACAGTGAGCAGTGGCTCTGGGACTGGGCCAACTGGGAATATGGCTCTGATCCAAATCCACCGCCTCTGTAGCAGCCACAGCATGGATCATTATAAGATTTGTTTTAAAGAGTGATGGTTAACCGCAATATGGCCCTTTTGCCTGAGAGCTGAATGGCCTCCTGGGTTTAGACAAGCTCGTGGAGGTTTGTTGAGGTCTGGGAAGCCCTGCGAGGAGCAGATCAGGGC